>NC_134402.1:210830374-211130374 GCF_038048845.1 Mixophyes fleayi | reverse complement strand
ACTTGGAGACCCTAAACGCTAGCTATACATAGACCAGCTCTCTCTCAGGACCAGCCAGCTACCCCAGCGTTGGTCTCACAGAACAAGTAACACAGTCAAGCTTTTATACATGATACTCCTCCCCCAGCCTTAGCTTGATGGGCAGGTGACACACCCACCTTCTCTTTATAAGGAAACGCCCATCACTGCCTCTGTTTGGACTAATCAGACACACCCTGTCTGTTTGCTGAGAGGAAATCATGTAAGTTAGCAAACTTTAAACTACACATATGTTTTTACCTGGTTTAACCTCAACCTAGGTGCATAACTGTGCCAATGTTTTATTCTGTTTGTATACTTTCTCTGCCTCTTGTCAGATAAATGCCTCCCTTTGTTACATATCCCTCCCACTAGCGTCTCCAAGTAGGGGGACGCGGGCTTCGCGAGGAGCGCATATTTTCATGACAATGCATCTGCATTCTTGTGCAGAATCCCAGGTCTATGTTCTACTGAGAACTTGAACGGTTGCAGTGCCAAGAACCAGCGGGTTACCTTGGCATTTACCTCCCAGTTGTTCTGCATCCATCTCAATGGTGCATGGTCTGTTATTAAGGTGAACTCTCTGCCTAGGAGATAATAGCGCAGAGCTTCTGTAGCCCATTTTATGGCGAGACATTCTTTCTCCACAGTGGCATATTTTTGTTCCCTTGGAAGAAATTTACGATTTTCTACTCCATTCTTCTCCTGTGACAAGACTGCACCTAAGCCAACACCAGAAGCATCAGTTTGGAGGAAGAACCTCCGGGTAAAATCCGGTGCTTGTAGAACTGGGGAGAAGCAAAGAGCTAACTGAAGATCAGACCAGGCGGTTTCTGCAGAGTTAGACCAGGTTAATCTATCTGGACAACTTTTTTTTAACATGTCCGTTAGTGGAGCAGCTCTAGTGGCGAAGTGGCTTACAAACCGCCTGTACTAACCTACTAAGCCTAAAAAGGTTCTTAACTGTGACTTTTTTTCTGGTCTTGCCCAATTTTTGACTGCCTCCACTTTATCTAGCTGGGGTTTCACACGCCCTCGACCAACAACTATCCCCAAATATTTGGCTTCTCTCATGGCTATGGCACATTTCTCTGGGTTAGCTGTTAACCCTGCTGACCTTAATGAAGCTAAGACTGCCTCAACTTTGGCTAAATGTGATCCCCAGTCTGGGGTATAAATCACAATATCGTCCAGGTAAGCGGCTGCATAAGCTGTGTGAGGTCGTAGCAATTTATTCATGGCCCTTTGGAAGGTGGCAGGTGCCCCATGCAACCCAAAGGGTAAGACTTTATATTGATAGAGACCATCAGGGGCGGAAAATGCAGTCTTTGGCTTGGCCGTGGAAGTCAGGGGAACTTGCCAATAACCCTTTGTTAGATCAAGGGTTGTTAAATAATTGCTACCAGCAAGATTTTCCACTAGTTCATCCACACGTGGCATCGGATAGGCATCAAACTGCGACATACTGTTTAGGCGCCTAAAGTCATTGCAGAACCTAATTGTCCCATTGGGTTTCGGGACAAGCACAATGGGACTATTCCACTCGCTAGTGGACTCTTCAATTACATCTAACTGGAGCATCTTCTCGACCTCCTTTCTCACATCCACCCGTCTAGCTTCTGGAATCCGATACGGCTTCTGCTTTACAATGACTCCTGGCGCAGGGACAATGTCGTGTTCGATTAAGGTAGTGCGCCCAGGAATGGAAGAGAAGACATCCCTGTTCCGGCGAATCATTTCTTCAGTCTGTTGTCTCTGCTGAATGGACAAAGCTGGCTCTATGGGCACTTCAGACTTTTCAAAGGCAGTACTCACTACCCGAGGAGAGGTTTCCTCCTCATGCCAAGGTTTAAGGAAGTTAACATGATATATTTGCTCCTCCCTTCTCTTACCTAACTGGCGGACTCTGTAATTGACAGGACCGACAGCCTCTAGAACTTCATATGGACCCTGCCAATGGGCGAAAAGTTTGCTTTCCTGGGTGGGAACCAGGACTAGGACCTTGTCCCCAGGCTTGAAAGATCGAACAACAGCACTTTTATCATTACTTTTTCTCTGTCGTTCCTGAGCCTCTTTTACATGTTGCTGCACAATGGGCCCTATCTTTCCTAGCCTCTCATACATTTGGGACACAAATTGGACCAGATTTGGCTCCCTGGGCCCTTGCTGCTCCCACCCTTCTTTTAACATATCCAAAATACCTCTGGGCTGTCTCCCAAACAATAACTCAAAGGGACTAAACCCTGTTGAAGTTTGAGGTACCTCACGGATGGCAAACATCAAATAGGGAATAAGAGTGTCCCAATCTTTTTTCTCTTGAGCCACTGCTTTCCTGAGCATGTGCTTTAATGTGCGGTTAAAGCGTTCCACCATGCCATCTGTTTGTGGATGGTATACAGAGGTGTGAAGCACCGTAACCCCTAGCAACTGGCAAATGTCCTTCATCAGTTTAGACATAAATGGAGTACCCTGATCTGTGAGAACTTCTTTGGGTATTCCCAAACGTGTAAACATCAATACATGTTCCTTAGCTATGGTGCTGGACTTTATGTTTCGTAGGGGAACTGCCTCTGGATACCTGGTTGCATAGTCAAGCACAACTAGTATATATTGGTGCCCACGTGCAGATTTTTCCAGTGGCCCCACAAGGTCCATAGCTATCTGTTCAAAGGGAACTTGTACTATTGGTATTGGAATGAGAGGTGCCCTGTACATGGGTTTGGGAAGGTTCTCTGACAAATGGGACAGGACCGGCAATACTTTTTCACTGCCATGTGTACCCCGGGCCAGTAAAACCTAAGCAGAACTCGTTCCCATGTTTTATCCTCCCCTAGGTGTCCCCCACAGACATGTGTGTGTACTGCTTTTAACACTAGGGTTACATGGACCTGAGGAACCATTAATTGTTCTACTTTTTCTCCCTGCACCTTAGCAACTCTATATAGGAAATTATTTTTAACAATAAAATATGGTATACCTTCTGCAGGCTGGGCGGCTTTCGCTACCCCATTTACTTCAGTCACACTTTTAAAGGCATGTTCCAAAGTGGCATCATTAAGTTGGTCTCGAGCAAAGTCCTGCAGAGGGAACAAAATTGGTATTGCGGACCAGTCCTTATTCTCACTGACAGGCGGGGTGGGCTCATCTGCGACATCACCGACCAATGCTAGTTTGGACTGTCCATGTTTCCCCGCAGGTGGATGCTTTTGTGGAACGCCTGCTGTGACTTCCAGGATGGCATTCTGGTTTGGCGGTTCCCAAAGATCGATGTCCAGATGTTGTGGATTCTTAGGCGGCTCCTTTAAGACCGGGCTTCCGACCATTGCATCAGTTGCCGGCATGTCCGGCCGGATCCGCTCACCGAGGACATCATTAAACAGTGGGAAGTCTCGCCCCAAAATGAGTGGATATGGGAGTTTAGGTGCTATGGCAGCTACCACCATACCAGTTTTGTCTTTGAGTGTGACTGGTAGTATTGTTCTTTCATACTCTTCTGTCGTGCCATGTATGCAAAGAACCTTCACCTTGGGCAACCGAGAAGTTATGGTTTCGGGTAAGGCAGAGCTGGAAACCAATGAGATTTCACTCCCCGAGTCAACCAAGGCCAGAACAAGGTTTTGGTTGATTAGCACAGTCACCCGGAACAAACAAGGACTTCCTGATGTGGGACTCATGGTAAAACAGCTTGGAAAAGCAGGCCCAATATGTGCCACGGAACAGTCCATGGGTTCCGGTAGTTTAGGACACTCTGCCTTAAAGTGGCCTGGCTCACCCCATTCAAAACACTTCAGAATAGACGGCTTTGCACCTGGCCCTCTGTCCCTAGCCATTTTGCCATTGGGCCCTGTAGCACGAATTGTCAAACCTGGCTTTTGGCGTGGCAGCGGCTTTGGCACAAATGCAGGTTCTTTAGTCATTTGTTGTAGCGCACAAAACCTTTCTACTGCGGTGGCAAGCTCTTCATAAGTTTGTGGGTCTGATTGCAGAACCCACCTTTGCAAATCGCGGTTCAGCCCCCGGATGCAGTGATCTATCAAGACTTGCGTTCTGACCGGTTTTTCTTTATCATAGCGCCATTGGTGATAGTGCTGGGCTCGGCCTGGCCCGGAAGCTCCAATGCGAGCCAATATCTCTTTATGCTCAAATAATCAGAGGCCCGTTCCTCATCTAGATCCATATATGCTCGCTGAGCTTCACCCGAACATCGCGTCTCGTTGCTAGGCAACGGAGACACTTAGCAGCAGTTCCTGACGGCGGTCAGATCAGCTGACCGCCGACCTCCACTCCACCAATGGCAAGACTGGCGTTTCTATTTAAACTAGACTCTGGCATCACTAGGGTGCCAGAGTATCTAGTCTCTTACCTTGTCTCTAGGCTCCCCTGTTACTTCATATCTCTCCTGCCTGCATTCCCCGGATTTGACCTTTGCCTGTTTGACTTCTCTTCGGATTCTCCCTGGTTCCTGTTTGGATCTCCTGGTTCTGACCCTCGGCTTCCTGACAATTCTTGGAATTAACCTAAAGTTTTCCTCGGGTTATCACCCCCAGACGAATGGCCAGACAGAGCGTGTTAACCAGGATCTTGAGATGTTCATCCGCTGCTTCTCCTCCGGTAATCAAGACGACTGGTATAATTTGCTCCCATGGGCAGAGTTCACACACAACAATCATATACACGACTCCACGGACTCCTCTCCCTTTTTTATTGTCTTTGGTGCCCATCCCATCCTCCCTGATTTCTCCCGTTCCTCAGCACCTTCGGTTCCGGCAGCCCATTCTCTGGTTAAGGATCTGGCCCACATCTGGACATCTACTAAGGAAAACTTGTTGAAAGCAACTCGACGATATAAACTAACGGCCGATCGCCACCGTAGATGTGTTCCCATTCTCCATATTGGCGACAAAGTATGGCTCTCTACACGGAACCTTAGACTTCGGGTACCCTCGATGAAACTTTCTCCACGATTCATTGGGCCATTTCCGGTTACACAAGTCATCAACCCAGTAACCTACAAATTAATCCTTCCCCCCTCTCTGAGAATCCACAATTCCTTCCATGTTTCTCTACTAAAACCTTTGGTGCTCAACAGATTCTCCCACAAGACCTCTTCTCCTCAACCTCTTGTTACTACCAGCGGTGACAAGTATGAGATCAGCCACATTCTGGATACCCGTAACTTCCATGGACGCCCCCAGTACCTGGTCCACTGGAAGGGTTTCAGGCCCGAGGAACGGTCGTGGGTATTTAAGGAGGATCTTCATGCCCCTCGTCTCCTGGCTAAATTCATCAAGAAGCTATCCTTGAGGCCTGCACCTCTTCGACGGAGAGAGGGGGGGGTACTGTCAGGCACCGTCCCGCGCTCTTACCTGGTGCCGGGACGGACGCCTTCTCAATCCCCGCTCGTCCCATTGCTAGGCAACGGGACGTCACTTTAGGCACAAATAATCAGAGGCCCGTTCCTCATCTAGATCCATATATGCTCGCTGAGCTTCACCCGTACATCGCGTCTCATTGCTAGGCAACTGAGACACTTAGCAGCAGTTCCTGTCGGCGGTCAGATCAGCTGACCACCGACCTCCACTCCACCAATGGCAAGACTGGCGCTTCTATTGAAACTAGACTCTGGCATCACTAGGGTGCCAAAGTATCTAGTCTCTTACCTTGTCTCTAGGCTCCCCTGTTACTTCATATCTCTCCTGCCTGCATTCCCCGAATTTGACCTTTGCCTGTTTGACTTCTCTTCGGATTCTCCCTGGTTCCTGTTTGGATCTCCTGGTTCTGACCCTCGGCTTCCTGACGATTCTTCTGCCCCATCCTTCTGTACTTCGTTGCCTGCACGGATTTGACCTCGGACTGTTCACTACGTTTGTTCACGTTACCTCGCTGGTGGCTACCTGGGAGAACCGCGACCGACACGTCTCAGCAGCTAAGCCCAAAACTCCTTGCGGGGTTCCCTGGTGAAGACCTGGGGCGTGGTTAGACTCCGCACCTCCTTGCGTAGCAGCGCTAATATCAGCAGGTAAGGCCTTCCAATTACTTAGTTCGTGACAGCTTCTATGTCATCACCTGGCGACATTTTCTGGAGAACAGGACCAAGTGGTTCATTTCTGTGATGTCTCACCTGGCTTAACTCTTCTCTTAAGAGCCTTGTGTTTTCCACCTGTGCTTCGGCAACTCGTAGCATCTGAGCTTGCTGCTGTTGCTGCGCAGCAGCCACATTCACGAGGGTTCTCAGTACTTCCTCCATGTTGACGTCTGCGCGGGTTGGGTAGCGGAAACTTGCTTCCCAGAGTATCCCACTCCTGACACCACTTGTGGCAAGAGCCCGCTACTGCAGAAGCACACGCGAACAACTTCTTCCTTTTTATGTAGTTTTATTGTCAGGATGGTAAATGTTTTGACACCGTACAGATTTCACAGCAATACTTGGAGACCCTAAACGCTAGCTATACATACACCAGCTCTCTCTCAGGACCAGCCAGCTACCCCAGCGTTGGTCTCACTGAACAAGTAACACAGTCAAGCTTTTAAACATGATACTCCTCCCCCAGCCTTAGCTTGATGGGCAGGTGACACACCCACCTTCTCTTTATAAGGAAACGCCCATCACTGCCTCTGTTTGGACTAATCAGACACACCCTGTCTGTTTCCTGAGAGGAAATCATGTAAGTTAGCAAACTTTAAACTACACATATGTTTTTACCTGGTTTAACCTCAACCAAGGTGCATAACTGTGCCAACGTTTTATTCTGTTTGTATTCTTTCTCTGCCTCTTGTCAGATAAATGCCTCCCTTTGTTACAATATACAATTCTGTTGTGGCCAGGGGAGGGGGGGGGTTGAGAGTGTATTTTCCAAAAATACTTTGTAAGCCTATAATGATGGAAACCTGTGACATTTATGTCAACTTTGATTGAACATGTGTGACATTGTGGATTTATTACCAGTATGATGGACATCTAAATGATCTAAAAATATGTAAATGCTTTAATGAAAATACTTACTATCCCAAGGCCTTGGCAACTTGAGGCACCACCTCCTCCTTCTGGTGCACCGTCATTGGCTCTACTTGGCCAACCAGCTGGGCCTCTGGCTCAGCCTCGGACTGGGGCTCAGCCTCGGCATCACCCTTGGCTTCGCCCTCCGAGTTGGACTCCGCCTCCACCTCTTGCTCCTCCTCCTCCTGGGCCTGGCGTTGTTGCCGAAGTCTATGGTCTGTTTGAATAAATAAACAATATTAGTGTATTGTTCAAATATTCACCTGCTTAATATAGATGTAGTCCGATAATCATGTGATCAGACATTGTGAACCTTTTAATTACCACCACAGATAAATATTAAGTTCTCCCAAAGGATATAAACGTAACAGACAGAATCCACTTCACATGGCGTATAACAAATGATTTCTTTTGGTTTAGGGATGTGGACTATCTCACAGTGGCCTAGTGGTTAGCACTTCTGCCTCACAGCACTGGGGTCATGAGTAAAATTCCTGAACATGGCCTTATCTGTGTGGAGTTATCTGTATGTTCTCTCTGTTTGCGTGTGTTTCCAATGGGTGCTTCCGTTTCCTCCCAAAATATACTGGGAGTTTAATTGGCTGCTATAAAAATTTACTCTAGTCTGTGTGTATATGTTAGGTAATTTTGTCTCTCTCTGTCTGTGTGTGTGTTTGTACATATGCTAGGGAATTTAGACTGTAATGTAACTCCAATGAGGCAGGGACTGATGTGAATGAATTCTCTGTACAGCTCTGCTGAATTAGGGGCGCTATATAGAGAAGTGATGATGAGGATGATAATAATGTTGAAATAGTTCTTTGTTGGGGCCCCATCACAATTCAAACAGCCAGATAATGAATGACTGATTAGGTATATATATATATAGTAGGTGTTTTTGTTTGACCTTATGTGACCTTATCAATATTTGTCCTTATAAATATGTGAAACTCAGCTAAGGGCAACTGTGAGTGTGGACATGGTTTTCAAAGATGGCGTTCAAATCTTTTTTCAATAACAAAAACACATCTGCCACTGTAATCTGCAAAATGATTTTAAGGTAAGGTCATCAAGTTGCCTTAGTGGGTAGCATTTCTGCATCACAGCACTGGGGTCAAGAGTTGGAGAATCCAAAACCTGCTTTAATGTTCTGGAGTTGGACCCTCAATCATTGAGGAAAGTAAATGTTCAGCCCCAAAAATTAGGAGACAGGCAACAAAGCAGGTTGGATTGGAGAAGGAGTTACCTGTCTAGTGTGGAGGAAGATTGATATGTAGTGGTAGGCCATGTCATGTGATTTGGGTTAACGTATTTTGAACAGTATACCAAATAAATAAATTTAGACACGTTTTTCGGCTACTAATAGAGAACTCACTTCTTATTATCTCCTCCCGTAACTCCCTCAGCAGCTGTGGTTGACGCCGGCGAAGGTCGCTCCAGAGTCTCTGTAATTGTACAACAGACCTGCGCTTGTTGTATCTCAGGCGGAGGTATCTGTGGACCCTTTGATAGGCCCGCAATTTCACCTCGTTGGAGATGTATCTGCCCGAAGGTATGTTGTCTATGCCCTCGGTCAGAGCCCGCAGTTCTCTCCTAGCAAACACTGCAGTCCTCATTTTAAATCTCCAAAACCTACTCTGCAGTACTCTGCACTCTGATTGGTTATCTGAGGACGAATGGGCGCGCTAACGTCTCACGCGGATCTTTCCTGCACCTGTGTGTAAAATGGCTGCCTGTAGATCCAACAACATGGCGTCTGGCGCGGATGAGACGAGTACTTTGTGCTTTGCAATGAGGAAGACATTAGCGTACACCTGGGCTAGCAAGTAAATCAGGCATTTAAACCCACCTGGCCTCTTCCTTCACTCCTGCTCATTTGCGAATTTGGCAGGCAGCCTCTGGTTTATATGAAATCTTTTTAGTGAATAATATTGTTAAATCCTGTGAATTCACAAACATTATTACAGTAAGTACTATTTCATGTGCTATGTTTTAATAGATACAACATGTTTGCTTAAGAATAGGAACCAAACTTGTTAGGCATAAAGCAATGTTACTGTGCTTGCAACTTTCAAAAAGTGGGCTTGGGCTCAAAATGCACAGGCAAAGCAGACTATAGCATTGTTGGTCAGATTAATTGAAATATATCTTGTCACTATCTTTGGTGTTCAAAAACCATTTATGTACAACATTGTCTACACTCTCAATCATCCTTATGCCTCTATTTTGACCTCACCTTAGATTTCCAAACAAATTGGTTGGATTTACTCTACTTCGGAATCTGACTTGGAGATAGATGAGTTCTCTGTGCTTCAAACACTGCTGATTACATAGTTATAAGAATGGAAACTGACCAATTGTCCTTCATTTTTCAGGGCCTCAGAAGGGGGTGGAGGGCCATTACACTTGTTTGTGAAGTGTCTGCTGATAATGTATATTACAGACACCTGGATCTATAAAGTTTAAAAAGTTTAATGTGTGGACTTGTAAACTGCTGGTGTTTTTGTTACCCTCTCCTTTATCTTTTCTGGTGTTGCATTTGTCCATTTTTCAAATTAGTTGCTTGAAAAACCTAGCAGGGGAATAACAATGTAATGAAGTCAAAACTTAGTGGAAGTATTTTGCAAATGATGATTCGTTGACTTTACATTAACCACTTTTTTGACCAGTTTAATAAGTTACAGGTGTATATTGAGAAATCACAAGCATTTATACATTAAGGTGCATGTGTGTCACGGGCACTAGGAGTTCTACCCACGATTCACCAGATGATAATGCTTACCAGAGGGGCGGGGTTTACACAGCGATCCTCTGGGCAGTAGGGTGAATAGTAGGAACGTTATACAACAGCAGGTGGAGAGAGAATGTCAATGGAGTAGATAGGAGTCAGCGACTCGCAGCTATAATGGTAGGAAAGTCAGCGACTTGCAACTATAGTGCAGAGGCAGGTATCAACCAAGAAGAGCCGGGTGGACGTGAATAGGTAAAGGAAGGTAACGGGAGAGTCAGTGGTCTGCGGATAGCAAGTTGTACCACTGCTGTGATGGGAAGACATGTCCAGGTGCAGGTAGGTAGCGGGGAAGTCAGTGGTCTGCGGATAGCAAGTTGTACCACTGCTGTGATGGGAAGACTTGTCTAGGTGCAGGTAGGTAGCGGGAGAGTCAGTGGTCTGCGGATAGCAAGTTGTACCACTGCTGTGATGAGAAGACTTGTCCAGGTGCAGGTAGGTAGCGGGGAAGTCAGTGGTCTGCGGATAGCAAGTTGTACCACTGCGAGGAGGTGAGGACTTGTCCAGGTGCGGATAAGTAGAGTAATAGTAATAGTCTATGGCTGTATGTATACAGCTGGAGAGCAGAGAAGCTTGTCCAAACAGATATGCAGGGTAACAGCTAATAGTCTATAGCGGGTATGTATACCGCTGCTGAGTAGACAGACTTGTCCAAAGCAGATATGCAGGATAACAGCTAATAGTCTATAGCGGGTATGTATACCGCTGCTGAGTAAAGAAACTTGTCCAAGGCAAATATGCAGGATAACAGTTAATAGTCAATAACAAGTATGCATACCGCCGCTGAGTAGAGAGGCTTGTCCAAAGCAGATATGCAGGATAACAGCTAATAGTCTATATCGGGTATGTATACCGCTGCTGAGTAGAGAGGCTTGTCCTGGTGCAGACACAGCAGGAGAGCTGGGAGGCTGTAGCGGGTATGGGAACCGCCGATGAGCAGAGCAGGTAATCCAGCAGGAAACAGAAGACACGAGCAGGAGAGCTAGGAGTCTGCAGCGGGTATGGGAACCACCGATGAGCAGAGCAGGTAATCCAGCAGGAAACACGAAGACACGAGCAGGACACAGGGAACACCTTCAGAGACTCACAGGGAGTGAGAATGAAGATCAGGCAACGATACAAAGGCCACAGGTGCCTTAAATAGGGAGAGGTGATTGATCCACCAATTAAGTTCATAAGAGTCATAAGAGTCCAGGGATCCTGCACATGCGCAGTCCTATCAAGATGGCGGACGGCCGCGGCTCAGGACAGGCGCCGGCAGGAAAGAGAGAGAACCACGCATGAGAGCAGAGGCACTCACGGTCCGGTGAGTGACAATGTGCTTGCAAACTAGGTCGGAGTCTGTGGAATGCATTCTTTAGTTTAAGCATGATATAAAGTCAATTAAGGGGGTGGGGTTTTCACATTAGCAAACTTTAACATGACTTTTTCATTTTTCAATGATCACACTCCATTTCTATTCTAGATAACTAAGTCTGATGCCGGGCCAAGCTTGGAGGCCTGGACGGGGGTGCGAACCCGCTGCAGATTAAATTTTTCTGACGCAGAATTGGAAGTTTTAGTTGAAGAGGTCAACGCAAACTTGAATTCCGGGATCCGACGGATGAGCGCCTTAGAAAAAGCTAACCGATGGGAGGCTATCACTCAAAAAATAAACGCGATCGCTCCCTGTCGGCGTCTGACGAATGAAGTGCAAGAACGTTACAATGAAAATGTTTGTTAAAAACCACAATTTCTGTTTGATGACTCAAAACATAGTACAAGTCTGATGACTGTGAGCTTGACACATATTGTGTCTGTGTAAGTAATTTGTCTGTTTATGGTTGCCTCCAAGTGCACTTAGACAATTTAAAAGGTCACGTTTACTCCATTTTCCACCCTTGAAAAGCCACACACATTTCACTAGTTGTAGTGTCATTTTGTATGTAAATAGAAAATGGACACTTTTATGTTGCATGTTTTTGGCTCTCAAAGTGTGAGAGACATCAATGCTATGAGCTTTTGAATAATGCATTTTGTATAATTGACAAATTTAAGTATGTGTGTAAAATAGTCTGCAGAGCTGCAGGCTATTTCAGACATCATATGACTTATGCTATCTTATCTTCTGCTTCTTTCAACATGTTTATTCTTAAGAAAATGTGCACATCAAGCAACTTCTGTTCCAGGACCCCACAAACCCCCACCTGAGGCTTACGTGACTGAGATAAGGACATCTGCTTTGTCATGACCACAAAACTGCTGATATGTACAAGCTGCTTTCACAGACTTTGTACTCTTATCCCCTTTTTCTGTTTTTCTATGTATAAATAGAGCTACTCTGACTAAGGGCTGGTCAGAACCAGATGGAGCTTCAGCCTGATATCTGAACTTGTCTGTCTCTCTATCGATCGATACCCACAAGACATAGCAGCCGGAGTTCAGGAGAAAGGACCCATTTAGGTCATCTCTGACAAAAGCATTTAAACGCATATTTTTATTTCACATTTCGACAGATGGGTAGACTATAAACAACGCCTGAGAAAATAACTAGCGGCGGCAAGGAGGCATGCTCAAGAAACTTGCGGGGGGCCTCCCCAAGAGCTCCACCTCACAGCCCTAGAGGAGCGTGCAAGTGTGGTGATTTTGGAGGTGAAAGTTGCTGGGGTGGGCCGCATTGATACAGGCTATTACCCACCCCTAACACGGCCGCTATCTCCCCTAGGTACATTATTAATATTTCATATATCTGTCTGTTAATGTTTATGTTGTGTTTGGAAACATGTGGCACCTCTATCAGCATGTGCCATAATGCAACCTTTCCAGTCATACTCATCTGTCTGTGAACCACATAATAGGGAATGAAATGTCCACAGTGTTTTTAACATGTGTAAATATGTTGTTCATATCTAAATCTAAGCCTAAATATGTATCGTTGAGTTTAGAAGCTAATTTTTGCTATTTTCTTTTGCTCTATATACAGAACGGGAGACTGCTGAAGGGCATGAGGCAGAGGAGGGGGCTGAGGCCAGTCCTGAAGTGGGGGTGCCTGCCCATGATGTGAATGTCACTCAGATGGACGGTGCCCAACTCTTGACGCTGCAGTCACTGGCGCACATCAGACAACATTATGAGTCCGCCACAGAAGCACAAGAGACACATTTAGCTGCAATTTCAAACACCCCCACCCGTATGGAGCACAAATTTGACCATCAACTCACAATGTTAAATAATACCCTTTCAAATTTTGGCACCCACATGTCCACATTAAATACGACACTCTCCATTATTGCCACCCTTTTGCAACAAATTTATACTGACCACTCCCCATGCCCTGCACCAACTGTCACTCCTTCACCCATTGCAATCCATTCCATATTCACTTCCTTGTCCCCCACAGACCACCAGCACCCTCATGAGATTTCCGCTCTTTCAAAGTCTCCGGCTCCTGCCCCTTCAGTTTCTGCCTCCCATGCACATCCCCATGCCCAGAACTATCCCCATGCCCAGGACTATCCACTGTACCATCGCCCTCGCCATCTCCCGTACTATCGCCCTCGCCATCTCCCGTACTATCGCACTCGCCATCTCCTGTACTATCCCCCTCGCCATCTTCCGTACGATCCCAATGCAAATCACACCCTCGGTCACAACCTGCAGACCAAGAGAGTTTGGAAGCTTTGTCTGAGCCGTCCACATCACGGGTAACTCGAAGCCAGGCACAACAGCAGGGGTCCAAAAGGAAAAAAAAATATTTATTTTGTTTTAGTAAATGTATTATTGTTTAACCTGGTAAAAGAAGTGTAATGAAAATTAAATTACATTTCCATTTATAACTGTTTGGTTGTTGGTTATTGTAGACATATTAGTCTTTCTGGACAAATTCATACATATTTGCGAGTGTGAGTACATTGTTACATCAGAACACTGAGTCTACATCCCTTCAAGCAATAATTTAATAGTGTCTTACAATACATTTCAGTTCAAAATGGCCATGGAAAGTGTTTACAAACGCTAATCCTATATCTAATTTGGCCAAAGTTTGGGTGGAGGGATATAATACACATACCCAAGCATTCACCCACAACAAGACAATATCCTCAAACTCCAAGGTACAGAGTAAACTACGAGCCATACTTTAGGACACTTAAATAGTTTGATCCACAGGGACAAGTGTGTAATGTCAGAGTACACTACAACATTTAAAAGTGAGTAACATGGCTGCTTAATTTACACATTTCAGACCAATATCAACACATTTAGATCTGTCTGTCTCGAGATTTGTGTACTCCATGACTGTAGTGCAAGCTAAGGTTTCATTGTCCTGTGCTCTGTGTTGCATGAACATGTTTAATTTTCACCCTTAGGTCCATATTGTAGTACTTTGAAAATTAATCCATTAGGCACTTAGGCCGAAAAAGTTTTCCTGGTAGGGCCTGATTCCTTAAGGAACTTAGTGAAGACATTTCTGACGTAAGGATCCTGGACAAAACTAGGTTAAATTGCAAAGTTCTAAAATTAGTTTCCTATTTTGCACCTAAGTTAAACACTGTCTGTTTCTCATGTAGCACACAAATATCAAATATAATAATATACTCACATATATATATATATATATATATAAAAATGTGAGTGTCCAAATGAACTATCAACTATTTGTGGCCTACATGAAAAAGCAGCCAGTATTTAACTGTTGTACAACATAGCAAAATAATTATCTCCCCTTTACCACATATCCCTGATCTCTTGATAAAGTCATCCAGACGAAACGCGTTGAGAGGGATAGTTTCTTCCTGTGTTGGTTTCCTCGTGGATTGCCATACTTACCCTGGCCAGGTGGATTTAGGATCCAGTTATTACCATCCGGAAACTCACAGATAAGCTCCAATATGTCTTATACTATGTACGGGCATTTTTTTTAACTTTTGCTATTAAACCTTTTAATATGATATTTACTTGTGGACAAGTTCATTATGGTACCTATCAGTGTGATCAATTTGGTGATTATATATACAGATTTACTGCACCATAATAGTTCTCTCATTGAGCTTTCAGTTTATACCAGAGGACTAAAAGGAAATCATATGAGAGGATTCATATCATATGGACACTTGGGAAACCATACCAGATAAGCTGTTTTCTATTTGATCTTTGGTACAAGGCTATTGTATCTGCACCTTTATATTGAGATTTGTTTATCTCTCATATAATACACTATGTGTGGAGCTTCTATTATTTTTGTCTTCCATATATATATATATATATATATATATATATATTGTAACAAAAGGAGGCATTTAGCTGGCAATATGCAGAGAAAGCAGGGAAGTAGAGTAAAGATTGAATGTAAAGACTTATGTATGAAAAAGCAATAGTTTAAGTTTGGTTAAACTTACATGATTTGAAATCCTTCCTCTCAGCAAACAGACAGGGTGTGTCTGTTAGTGCAAACAGAGCCAGGGATGAGCGTTTCCTCTTAAAGAGAAGGTGGGTGTGTCACCTGTCCATCAAGCTAAGGCTGGGGGAGGAGTATCAGGTATAAAAGCTTGTTTGTATAATTTGTGCACTGAGACCAACGCTGGGGAAGCTGGCTGGTCTTGAGAGAGCTGAGCTATGTCTAGCTAGCGTTTAAGGTCTCCAAGAATTGCTGTGAAATCTGTACGGTGTCAAAACATTTACCACCCTGACAATAAAACTACATAAAAAAGGAAGAAGTTGTTCGCGTGTGCTTCAGCAGTAGCGGGCTCTTGTGACTAATATATATATATATATAGATATAAATGTGAGTGTCCAAATGAACTATCAACTATTTGTGGCCTACATGAAAAAGCAGCCAGTATTTAACTGTTGTACAACATAGCAAAATAATTATCTCCCCTTTCTTTTTAACATGGTTTGGTCCAGGAGACTTAAGTTAGAAATGTCTGGACTAAGTTCCTTAACGAATCAGGGCCGCAGTGTGCTTTATTAGAAAATTGTGTCTTGTAAATGCCAGAGACATTTAGTGGATTGTGGAAAGAGTCATACTGTGACTTAGCTTCTAAATACAGACATATTTTGCAGCAGTTGCAGTGTCTCTACCATATCCTTAGGGAATGGTTTGAAGATTTATAGTAAGGTTAGTACTGTACACATTTTGGTGGAGTGCTTGGCCTGGTCAATGTGATTTGGAATTTTTGGGTTTAATGTTGGAATTACAATTTATGGCCACTCTTTTGCATTGTGACATGGTTGTGCACAGTTCACATTAGCCATATTGGTAGTGCTTTCCTTTCCTTTATAACACAGTATCTCTAGGTTCCAGGATGGCCAAGCATAACGATGAGCCCATTGATGAGATGGCTTTTTCCAGTCAGGACTCCAGTTGTTTCTCTCTTTTAAAAATATATTTTCCTTCTTCTCACTGTGTCTCTCTCTATATCTCTCTGGGTTATTTTCTTTATTACACTTTTAGTTTAAACAACTGACAGGGGTGTACTCCCCTCACCAACAGCTCCTATTTACCAATATAGCTCCTCTGTATACAGGGGTCTAATAGATACTGCTCCCTCTTCTCAGATTTCTGGTACTCTCACAGAGTCTCTGTCCTGCCTCTCTGCTCCCTCTGTTTTGCTCCCAAGCAATAGTACAGGGGTACACTCTCTTCTCAGTCAGCTGCTTTTTCTTGCTCTCTTCCATACCCCATCTCCTCTTTCAACTGCTGCACTCCAACTGCCAGTTTTAGGGGCATATTCAATTAGCTTTTAAAATCGCGGTAACGCGCCGGAACAGCCGCGAAACGTAATACACGTTACCGCAATAACGTGGATTTTCGTTCGCAGCCCATAGGGTTGCGTACGAAAATCCGCGTTAATGCGGTACCGTATTACTGGCAAGAAGGCGCACTTTTCGCGGTAACGCTCGGAAAGCTAATTGAATATGCCCCTTAAAGTCATTCCTCTCACACCTTAGCCCCTCCCCCATCTGTCTTAAAATCCTATCTTCATAAATAAAACAGCGCCAATTAGCAAGTAGGCCATATCAGTGTGCTGAGTTGGCGTGTCTTGCCTTGCCATCATACTGTTAAAGGTCGCTGACACGTTTCAATGTCAAAATGAAAGAACTATTGGTGCTGGGACTTTGAAATTCAGTGATCTGAAGTGGTAATGCAATAAAAGGCACTGTCACTCATTTTTCTGCCAGTGTCCAACACTTGACTGATTAAATATTATAGACTGTGGCAGAAATGACAGGAAACAAGATATAGCAAGTTACATGCAAAATTGAACTTCACAAACACACATGTAGCAGGCATTTCTAGCTACCCTCGGTATCAGCACCAACCTGCAGTAGTCACTAATGTTTTTGTTTTTCTGTCTCTTGTATTAAAAAAAATAAAGATATGGTCTAAATCATATCTTGATGCTTTCCCTAGAGTACTAAATGCTCATTTGTACATATACTCTAAATATAATTAAAATCATACAAAATAAAGAAAAATAATATATGTTTTGGGACTGTATAGTTGCAGCTGCACCTGGAAATTTGTGACAAATGGCAAATTGCGTGCATTACAGTGCTTAAGGGAAGAGTTGTCAGGTAACTCATTTAAAATAGAGCATATAAAACACACATATTGCACGGCTGCACTGCAACGAGATCAGATGACTGGTCACAACAGGTGAGCAGTGCTGAATTCATTTCAATGCAGAATGCGTATCTATGCCCCATTTTAAATGCCTTACCTTGATGATCCACTTCATTTCTGTACGCATGCCTTATACAGCACAGCTGCTGAATGTTGCTTGGGAATGCAAATTAAAATATTTGGAAGCATGGGACTGTACCTAACATACAGAACAAGAGCAACGATACTCTGTTGTTTGGTTAATATAAAAATAAAGATGCATAAACAGTGCCTGCCACAATTCCTGACATGCATATAGAGTATCACATGAACAGAGAACTTTGGGGTAACGGTCAAAGCAAATTGTACGCCTTGCGCCAATCAGTCTGCACAGCCACTGAATCAATGAGGGCACATACTGATACGTGCATTAGGACCCACCAGCCGGAAGGAGCAGCCATTCTATTGACAGTGCGTGCGCGTCCACGAATGGGATGGTAACACACATCTATATCGTCAGGTAACCAACTTTGGCTCTACACTGGTTTTGTCCGGACCTACCAGGCCTAGGAGCCGCGGCCTGGAGTTGCGGTCTGATCTGGTCAGCAGATTATGGACTCGGCTTGACACGGAAGTAGAAACAGTCCAGGTATGAGGTCTTGTGGATTCGTGTTGTTTCATTTCTACACAGTATTTGAGTGTAGGGATCTATCGGGACACAAGTGAATACTGTAGTTAAAGAGAATGCACTACATTATCTGCGGGTGGCTAATCACATACATTGTAAATGTAGAGCTTACCTGGATCATAACCTATATGTTCCTTAAGACAAATCTGGAGCATTTTGTGTTCAAATGGCCGCAAAACCATGGACTACACTCGATATATGAATGGTCTTTCAAAATGGTATGAATGTTTTGCTTTTGTGCAAAATAATGATTTTAATAATTTTGCTGATAGACCACTCCTTTACCACCTCGTTTAAAATCTGCCTTAATTTTGTTTCTTTCGTGTATATGTGTGTGTGTGTGTGTGTGTGTGTGTGTGTGTGTGTATATATATATATATATATATATATATATAATTATATATTATATATTTATTTTGGGTATGTCTCCTGTCTGCACTGCTTGTCTACCATTTACCTTTACTTATTTTCCACTGGACCTCTGCTGTTACTTTCTGTCTTTCACATTTTTTATTGTCAATTGTTTAATCAATAAAATGTAACTTTGCTATTTGGTGCCTGATGACAATCCATTCACATTTCTCCCCCCAATGCTTCTTAATCTATTGCCCCTGTGAATTACTAGTGCTTCATTCTATTAGTCTCCCTTCACAGCATAAAACCTTTGTCTTGCAATGTTGTCCTTTAACACCGTTGTTGTGCCTTTAACTTTTTCTTATATTTCTCATACTCCTGGACCTTCTTTATTGTCACCTGGTTTTCAACCTGCTCATTGAAAACCTCCTACTTGCCTACCTGTCAGCATTCCTTTAAGGGCTTGTTCATTGAATGGTGTTTACTGTTTGCAATCTGCTGGTGTCATTAATTTTCAGATGCAAAAAAAACAACTATCCAGATACATACACAATTTTAATTTTTATTCACTTAATTTAAAAAAAATGGCTAATGTCAGTTACCCACTTGCATTGGAACACATGCTTTTACTAGCATTTTGTAATGCCAGTAAAAGAGTGCAAATGGAGACTAAACCTATTTCCTCCAATAAATGTGTCCATTTTTTTGCTTGTGAATGGGTGCAGCACTACAGTTACTTGCGCTTACTGAAGTAGAGGTCTTCATTGTCCTCTCACCAGTACCCCAATTCCCCCCCACATGTGTAAGCTATGGTTACACACCACATGTCAAACACGATCACCTTTGTTTGGTTACACACACCAGTGGGTAACTAGCCTGAGGACCATGTGCAAAAAAGATTTAAGTGCTATGCTTGCAAAATAGCTCTAGGTCCCACAGTGATTACAACGGTGGGGAAAGCATCAGGAAGTGTTCTGATTTCAATGGACAAAGGGGATGAGTAGAAATTTTCTTCAAACTACAGAGAACTGGCGTTCTGAGGTTTTGTTTTAAAGATAATGAGTTGAAGAGAAATATTTGAAATCTATCCGGCAGTGTTATGAATGTGGCATAGCTTAAAAGAACAGGGAGTCATCAGAAGCTGGTAGCAAAAAATGTTAATTTGTGCTCAAGAAAATATCTTTTCCTTTCCTCTGTTCTGCATTTCACCTAAAGGGTAGTATTGACAACACTGAAGCGTTTGAGTCAACCATCTCTTGCCCGGGGGAGTGTTTTGGGGGTTTTTTTTTTGGTTTTTTTTAAACAACTGTGTAAATTATGGAAAAGTGCAAAAATCCCTAGATCAATTTGTTTACTACCAGGAATAACAGAAAGTACCAATATTTTGCTCCCTGAATTAGAAAAAAATATGTCATGAGGCCAGTAGAAGCCTTCTCCAATAAATGGGAGCATTTGCTTATCTATGCTCTGTCTCTTAAACAAGGCTGTTTAGAGGAATTAATAAAGGACAGAGCAAGAATCATTGTAATATACTGATTCTGGCCAAAGAGGAACTGTATCTCTCTAAGTATCAGAGTTCCAACCTTTGATTCTACAATGTCCATGGTTTATCATTTCTAGTATTCAATCTGAAAGTTCAGAAGTTGAAATTGAATTCCTGGAGGTTGAATGAAACTTACTAATGAAGGGTTTATCGGACACCGTTATTCCTGCACTGTTAAAGAGCAAAGGAAGGTTTTAATATCTAAGATTTATAATAGGACATGAAAGTATTCTGTTGTGTAGAAAGGTTAAAATAAACCTTCTTGATTCTCTGAATATTGTTTTAATCTTGGATTTAATTTAATATAAAGCAGGCATTGTACATCAGTTATGAAAACTTCTCTAGAACATAGAGTTCCATTCCACCAGAGCTGTATCCACTCTTTGAAAAAAATCTGCAAAGTAGCTAGCTGGACTAGAGTTCACACTTTCACCAAGTATTGCCAGTTAGATGCTTTGACCAGTCAGGATCTGCCATTCGGACACAATTGTCTTTGGATAGCTTTCATTTATTCTCTCATAGGCATGTAATGGAAACTCTAGATTATCCTTAACTGCAATTCAAATTCTATGGATCTTCCACAATGGTATCCTTAATAAATACACTTTGTTATTGCATATGGCTTATGGGTTGCTTGCATGCTCACTTGTACTTTACTGGTAACTAGATGTAGGGACAGGTTGTTAACATTTTAACAGTTCTTAATTATTAGGCAGGCCTTTCTATCAGTGGGGATTCATGGAAACAGTTACAGGTAAGTGTAATCCATACTTAATGTAATCTGGAATACCATGCCTAACGCATCAGCTCTGTCTTTCCCCACAGTAGCCCTGGCACTAGCCTCCTGTTTGTCACACACGAGGCTCTCAGGTCCTGTCACTTACCTCTTCGCTGGTTTTCTAAGCTGTTCCTGCGGTCCTCAGGCTCTGCTGGTTTCAGATATCTCTGAAAGATGCTGCCCAGTCTGTCTACACTCCAGAGATCCCTCCAGAATCGGGCTATGAGTGCTGCCATCTTTAATTTGGTCACATGATTTCTCCCAGCCAAATAGGGGATAGCCGCCTCCACTCCAGGTTTCCCTCCAGAACCAGCTCCTGGGAGCTGCCATCTTGCATACGGTCAACTGATCCATCTCAGCAACTGAGAGTGCTGCTTTTGACCGCAGTCTTCAATAAGGAATCATCAACTACTATAAAAGTACTTCCTGGAGCCTTTTTACCTGTTGCCAGTGCAACGTTATTTCCAACTGGTTCCCATCCTTTCTGTTGTTCCAGTTCAGACAGTGCAGTCTGCATTCCAGCTCTGTTCCGGTTCCAGCATTACCGGTTAAGTCATCCAGTATTCCGGGTTCAGCAATTCAGTTCCTCTCTGGTCTGCTCTGCTAGTTTTATCACCACCTGTTCCTGTTCTTTCACCTACATGCAAAAGAACATAATCAGGCTACCCAGCTTTGTATACATAGTTACCAGCCTAACTCCAGAGTCACAACCCAGTCTGGGTACAGACAGTTTCTCATGCGTGACACTGTTTTAGCACTGCTCTTCAGTGTAGAACATTTATTACTAAACAGAAGAAATCAATTACTTTCAATTGTCTTTGCCTTTCCAGATAAAAAATACCACAAACGATTAATACACATGTGTATATATTTTCTTATTGTAAATGTACTGCTTTCTGAGACTATGCCATGTAGGTCACATGCTAGTTAGGTCTTTTTTGTGTAAGTGACCTACACCTCTTTTTTTAGCCTGAAGACACAGCAGGGGGTCATTACCTTCGACTACAGAGCTACATGGATAATGCAACAAGCAAGTAATTTAGGAAATAACAGATTGTAAATTGTGTTAAATTCAAGATTAGAGAATATATTAAATCCTGTCGGTAAACATTGAATGTAATATCTCAAAACTTCATGGTGCCAGCTAGGATCAAGGGGCTGGGTTACCCCCTGCCAACATGTGTGTTATAAACTGTATAAAAAGAGCCCTGTTTGACCATGTAATATAGTACCATGACCATGTAATATAGTATTCCATCTGTACTTCTGGATGATCACTGGTTCCACTAAACTAGTGTGGAAAGATCCATGTCAGGACTGTTGACCAATAAAACATCACTGCTTGAAGACTCTGCCTGAGGCCTATTACCTGCTGTATCCTGTGACCAACAGATAAGAGTGTACTCTCATTTGTTCCCTGGCTGTCCTGTGTTGAATCCAGTGTCTGTCAACACTTTGCCCGCTATCCAACAATCCTGAGCCACAGTAAGTGGACAAGAGGGTACCAGCCAGTCTACGGCAAAGAGGCTGCAGCAGCTATGCCAGCTTCCCAGTGCCACTGGTGGCAGCCGCATTCTCCTACAACTATTGAACAGTTGGCATTCGCAGTCGCCGAGTGTCTGGTGGCAAGGTGACTCCAGTAGGAGTGGTCAATACCAGTCGATTTACTGATGGTGAGAGAGAAACCCAGATAAACTGTGCAGGAAGAACATCCCTTCACCCCCACCCCCCTCCTTCCACATCCAAAACACAACGCGTGCGGTAGTAAACCCATCTGGTCACAGATTGTTATAAGCACTACTATATGTTACTATAACTAATGGGCATCACACTTTATTTTTTCTGATTTTCCAATTTTGGGGTATGGAATAAAATGAAGGCATATTTAGGGTTTCTTTGTAGCGTAGTTGAGTAAATATTTAATGTTATGGGCATTACATACGGAACAAAATGGGGGGAGGGTTACTTTCCATAGTTGTTCTCATTACACACTTATATCACAATTCTATCAATCCCAGAAATTCCAAATGTGTGTGTTGTTCCAGTTCTGCCATAGGTTCAGGATCTGATGTTTTCGTTCTGAGGTTTGTTTTTTGTATTTGCAGTTCCAGACATTGGTGGACTCTATACCATGGCGCGTACATGTCATGGTTTAATGCTCTATTAAGTAACTTTTTATATTGTTGTTTAATTATTTAATCTTATTTCTTTTTGTCCACTACCTGATTGCATCCCAGAGATAAATTGCAGATGACCTTTTCTTCTTGAATGATGTTAACACAAACCTCAGTGGCCGTGACTGAACTGCCAAAGGTTCTGTTTGTATTTAGATGTGATATACTCTTCATGAGGATCATATAGTAGTGCACTTGATTAGCAGCATCTGGCTCAGATTACCTTCTTTATTGATATGGAAGCAGTACTTTTCGCACATGGCTTCATGTTGGCTTATTTTTTTTGGATGAGCAGATAATGACAAATTAAAATATTATGAGATATTTATCAAATTTTATGACTTGGTAAGGACTAGATTGAAAATGATGTCCCGATATGTAAAAATACAGATTTGAAAAATTATGTGCTTTCTTCACTGTGTTTATTTTCTAAAAACTGAATTGGGTTTAGCAAATTGTAAGAAGCGAATACTATTTGGTATCTGTTACGTTTAGGCTCTAAATTGGGACTTTTCTCTCCCTGCAGATGATAAGATGCCAGCAAAGAGGAAACCAGTTCTACCTGCCCTGAACATAGCACCAACAATTGCTGAAGGTCCTTCACAAATGAATGATGGGTCATCTGAGTAAGTGCACTTAAAACGGACCTGTAGAAGAAAACCTCCAGAGTACCGACCATAAGCATAAAATATGATGCAGTAGAATCAATTGCAAACTAGCCAGCAGCTTTATAAACTTTGGCATATTCAATTAGATCTGCAGTTTGCGTTGCGTGACGGCTGTGCATTACATAAGGTAATATGGTACCACAACAACGCGAATTTCCCTCCACAACTCTATTGGGGGGTGAAGGGAAATTGGTGCTCTTGCAGTACTGCGTAGTACCTTCTTCGGTTGACCCGAAGCATAACCAAGATCTCTGGACCTAATTGAATTTGCCACTTGCTGTTCGTTAACATGATGATATTTTCCATTAGCACTATGATACTGGGAGGGAGAGCGTTTCAGTCTGGCCAGCACTGTGGACAGTTTTTACTGTTAACCTCTAACATGAAAGAAGAAAAAAGGAGTGCCCCACACCAGCTGTAACAGAAGAAAAGTTCTAGCAAAAATGTATTTTCCAATGTTGTTTAAAAGTTACTTCATTTAAAGTGGAATGTAAAATATGGAATTAAAATATGTTTAAACCCCATCTTTTTTGTTTTTTAATGCAATTCAAAAATAGCTTGCCAATTAACACTGACTTATGTCAATATTTGCTACTTGGGAAGTGCTTGATGAACCTCCAATGTGAATGTAGCATAACAACAATCTTATGATAATGCTTTCCTTTAAAATGTGAGATATATTAAGTTAAAAGAGAAATTGTATATAGTTAATCCAAGAGACCTGGTTACGTTAACTTTAAATATTTCTATAGAGAACAGATTTTCTGGCAGCCCAGAAATGCAAGTGCACATATTTTGTCTTTTGTCTACCAAAAACAATTTTCAGTGAGTCCTACTGTATCCAATATTAGAAGTCATCAAAGCATTCAATTGCCATGTTATTCTACTCCTTTTGTAACCATTCTTACCTTATGTGAAATATTTATTACTGCCCTTTGAAGTTGTTATTACTTCCTGGTACAGGGCCAACCTTGTAGACCTTCAAAAGAAATTAGAGGAGTTAGACCTGGATGATCAACAAAAAAAGCGTCTGGAAGCATTTCTTACGCAAAAGGCAAAAGTGGGAGAACTCAAAGATGATGATTTTGAACGAATCTGTGAACTTGGGGCTGGAAATGGAGGTGTAGTCACCAAAGTTCGGCATCGACCCTCTGGTCTCATCATGGCACGCAAGGTAAATCTCTGCAGTCATGGTCAAACGTTTTGAGAATGACACAAGTATTGTTTTTCACAAACTTTGCTGCTTCTGTGTTTTTAGACCTTTTTGTCAGATGTTGCTATGGTATGCTGAAGTAAAATTAAAAGCATTTCATAAGTGTCAATGGCTTTTATTAACAATTACAATAAGTTTATGCAAAGTCAATATTTGCAGTGTTGACCCTTTTTGAAGACCTCTGCAATTCGTCCTGGCATTCTGTCAGTCAACTTCTGGGCCACATACTGACTGATGGTCGCCCATTCTTGCTTAATAAATGCTTGGAGTTTGTCAGAATTTGTGGGTTTTTGTTTGTCCACCCGCTTCTTGAGGATTGACCACAAGTTCTTAATGGGATTAAGGTCTGGAGAGTTTCGTGGTCATGGCCCCAACATTTTGAGTTTTTGATCCCCGAGCCACTTGGTTATCATTTTTGCCTTATGGCAAGGTGCTCCATCATGCTGGAAAAAAGGCATTGTCGTCACCAAACTGTTCTTGGATGGTTGGGAGAAGTTGCTCTTGGAGGATGTTTTGGTACCATTCTTTATTCATGGCTGTGTTCTTAGGCAAAATTGTGAGTGAGCTCTCTCCCTTGGCCGAGAAGCAGCCCCACACATGAATGGTCTCGGGATGGTCTACTGTTGGCAGGGCACAGGACTGATGGTAGCTGTGACTGGATCACTTTAAATAAATTTATACCATAAGTTATTTATAAGAAAATAGCGCAGGCCGCTTATTTATATAAGTGCACATGCACTTATTTTTGATATTGTGTATATTTTGGTAAAGAAAATCTTTAATTTCTGAGACCAGGGGGAGAAAAATTTTTTTTTTCTGTTTTAACCTTTCTAGAGGAAATGTATTATTTGTTAAGGTATATATCTGATACAATAAGTCTTTTATGGATTGAAGTCTTTTGTGTATTGTGATTTGGGGAAATGGCTTGTTTGGTGTTTGTGACGTTCTTTGGGAATGTGTATTCTGAACTGTCTGAAGAAATGCCCCATATGTTAGATCTTTTGATGTGTGAAGGTCCAACATTGAAGGCAGGACATCACAGCATTTCTCGAATTTCATAGATAAGTGTAAATATTGTTAGCTTTGCAATGCATGTAAATCCATGTTTGTGCAACCACATTGCATCCTGATTCTAAAAATAGCCTGTGTCCAAATTGGTATAATAAGGACTGTCTTGTACACTGAAATGTTCTTCTTGTTTCATCTATTCTGATCACTGGTACCTTCAATCAGAGCAAATAAACATCACTTGCTTCAAATACCTGCTTGAAAACATCTTTAATATTTCTGTGACCTGCAGATTAGACCCTAAATCTAATCCGTTCTCCGGCTGTTTCTGAGGTTGCACCCAGCTCTTCAGTACCACCGCTCTGCTGCTACCCAGCAGTTCTGGCCAGTGTGATAGGCCAGTGGGGATCCATCCATAGCACCCTAATCCATAGTAAGCAATCAGGGGTACCAGCCCAAGTGTACCAGCACGGGAGTAAACTAGCAGTGACAGTTACCCAGAAGGAACGTGGTTCTGGGTGTCATAAAGGAGCAGGAGCCCAGTGGTGGTAGCAGGCTCCTCCTACTGCGGCAGGAAAGGCGTATTCGGAATAACGAAAGGGAACTGTGGCAAAGTAAGCCTAGCTGTTTACCAGCAACAACAGACAGTGTGGCATAGGCGGTCCATCCTGTCACAGTAGCGCTCACCTTACCTTCTCCGGACAAGCATTTTTGCCAGATGCCCCAAACAATCTGAAAGGGGATTCATCAGAAAAAATGACTTTGCCCTGGTCCTAAGAAGTCCAATATCTGTACCTTTTGCAGAATATCAGTCTGTCCCTGATGTTTTTCCTGAAGAGAAGTGGCTTCTTTGCTGGCCTTCTTGACACCAGGCCATCCTCCAGAAGTCTTAGCCTCACTGTGCATGTTGATGTAATCACACCTGCCTGCTGCCATTTCTGAGCAAGCTCTGCACTGGTGGTGTCCCGGTCCCGCAGCTGAATCAACTTTAGGTGATGGTCCTGGTGCTTGCTGGACGTTCTTGGGCGCCCTGAAGCCTTCTTCACAACTATTGAACCTCTCTCCTTGAAGTTCTTCATGATCCGATAAATGGTTGATTAAGGTGCAATCTTACTAGCAGCAATATCCTTGCCTGTGAAGCCATTTTTGTGCAAAGCAATGATGACTGCACGTGTTTCCTTGCAGATAATCATGGTTAACAGAGGAATAACAATGATTTCAAGCCTCACCATACTTTTAAAGCTTCCAGTCTGTTATGCTGATCTCGAACCTTGTCCTTGTCAACACTCTTACCTGTGTTAACAAGAGAATCACTGACCTGATGTCAACTGGTCCTTTTGTGGCAGGGCTGAAATGCAGTGGAAATGTTTTTGGGATAAAGTTCATTGTCATGGCAAAGAGGGACTTTGAAATTAATTGCAATTCATCTGATCACTCTTCATAACATTCTGGAGTATATGGGAATTGCCATAATAAAAACTAAGGCAGCAAACTTTGTGAAAAATACTTGTCAGTCTAAAAACCTTTGGCCATGACTGTGCAATCTAATGTATCTAATCCACCTCCTTCTTTTTCACATTGATTTCTAATTTTATTCATATTTATCATCTGTCTATTTTGTGATGGTTTTTTCCTTGTTTGTTTTTCGCTAGAGAATTTGTATTTCCTTTAAATCTTTTTCATACCAAATTTCCAACTTTTTCCTTACAGCTGATTCACCTAGAGATTAAGCCCGCAATCCGGAATCAGATTATTAGAGAATTACAAGTCCTACATGAGTGTAACTCACCTTATATAGTTGGCTTTTATGGTGCTTTTTACAGTGATGGAGAGATAAGTATCTGCATGGAGCATATGGTAAGAGAAATTAACTTTCCCCATTGCTTGCACTAAATCGCCAGTAAAAATTGCATGATCTCTTATCTAGAGAATTTATGAACTGGTTTAACAATACTTATTGTTTTCAAGCTGTACGCAAAATATTTTTTTTAAGGAAAATTACAGACAAAATGTTAAAGGAAAACAAAATCTGTTTTATGCTTTTTTTTATGTGCAGTTAACTGTGATCAGAGCATCTATTGCCATTATTTTTTAAATACTGGGCACACACAGACAAGCAAGATATGAAGTGGACAGGATAAGAACAACCTGCTCCAAATGGTGCTGAAAACAGCCACATCCGCAAGTGTGAATCTTTTCTTGTATTTCAGCAAATAAAGCTACTTGTGTGCTTCAGTATCATGGATCTATTCCTTCCAAGTTAATTTGACTGCATAGACAAATAGATTTGCAATAAAAGAAGAGCAGTCTTGATACTATTATACACAGCTTTAGTTGGACACAGTGTAGTGTGTTTAGTTTTGGAGACCTTGGTCCTGATTCATTAAGGAAAGTACTCATTTTTTTACTTAAGTTTTTTCCTGGACAAAACCATATTACAATGCAAGGGATGCATATTGGTTTATTATCTTGCAAGTAAGGAAAATACTGGCTTTTTTTTCTAGATCAACTTTAAATTTCCGTGTACAAATAGGCTATCAAGTATATGTGTGCTACATGAAAATAGACAGCAAAATAATAAACTAATTTGAACCCCTTGCATTGCAGCACTCAATTTCTTGCTTAACTTTACTTAATGAATCAGGCCCCTTGTCTTTTAGAGGGGTGAAAGAAGAGGAGGTCCAAAGTAGAGAAATGAAAATGGTGCATAATTTTAAATGCAAAGCTTACCATGAAAGACTTGCAGCCTGGTATGTAGAGCTAAAAAGAAGAATGAAAATGGGGACATGATTGAAACATTTAGGTTTATAATGAGGTCAGCAAGGTTCAGGACGGACATAGTCTCCAAAATAAATTTAAATTCTAGAGCAGCAGAACATCAAAGTGGTGTGTGTGTGTGTAGTTTATATGTTTTATAAAATCTACTATGTCTGTTACTGTTTTTTCAGTAACACTTGCTGAACGTTTGTAAGTGCATACATTAAACATACTTTGGATAAGCAAAGCGTACTGTTTGAATGAACTGATACTAAAATGGGCGGACGAGAGCCAATTGGTTTTAACTGCCTTCAACAGTCTGTTTCTAGTGGATAAAAATAAATAAATCTGTGTGCCAACAGGACGGTGGATCTCTGGACCAAGTCCTTAAAGAAGCTCGTCGTATACCGGAGGATATTCTAGGCAAAGTCAGCATTGCAGTGCTTCGGGGTCTGGCATACCTGAGAGAGAAACACCAGATCATGCACAGAGGTAATTAAATGGTTAAAAGGGAGTATTCAGAGAAGTAGAGTGCAGACAAAGAAATGTACTGAAGGGGTTAAATTAAAATCTGTTTAAACAAATTATCAACTCTTAGCCTAATTTTATGTTTTGCTTTGTTTCTGTAGATGTGAAACCCTCCAACATTCTAGTGAATTCTCGGGGAGAGATCAAATTGTGTGACTTTGGTGTCAGTGGGCAGCTCATTGACTCGATGGCCAACTCCTTTGTTGGGACTAGGTCCTATATGTCTGTAAGTTTGTGAGATTGTTTGAAAATAATGATGTGTGTAGAAAATTAAAATGCACTGTTGGCACATGAGAAAAACCAAATGTAATGTATGCCTTGCATGTAAAGCATACATTTCTTTTAGGGAACGAAAGTTGACCACAAAACAAGCTCAACCAGACTTGTAGCAGTTAGAAGTGCATTGAATGTGTAAACAAATCTATAAATATGAGACAAGGATGTACCTTCACATTGATTCCCTCTAACTGGTCTTTATTGAAATGTTTGATTTTATCCTTCACTCAGCCAGAACGATTGCAAGGCACACATTACTCTGTACAGTCTGACATCTGGAGCATGGGTCTGTCATTGGTAGAACTTTCCATTGGAAGATACCCTATTCCACCACCTGATGGCAAGGAACTGGAAGCCATATTTGGACGACCTGTACTGGATGGAGCTGAGGGAGAACCTCACGGTATCTCTCCTCGTCTAAGACCTCCAGGAAGACCTATCAGTGGTAGGGAAACTTATACCAGTTTTTAATTTTCAATTTTATTCACCATGAACTCTCTATACCCTATTTTCACATGACCCCTGCATATAATAATTCATTTATTCTTTTTCTTGCAGGTCATTGTATGGACAGCCGTCCGGCTATGGCTATATTCGAACTGTTGGATTATATTGTAAATGAGGCAAGTTACGTTTTACTTTCCTCTTCCTCCTATTGTTTTATGTGTCTAGCCTGGTCGTTACTCTGTGGGAAATTGTTATTGAAAGGGTTACAGCTAAGTAAGCAACTCTGTGTGAGCCTGTTTCCTATGGTTACTACATACATATACTAATGCAAATGTCTTCCTGGTTTATCCATGTGTGTAAACACCTGAGAAAATGTGGCGTTTAACACTCTGTCATAACATTGCAATCTGCTCACAAGCTACCAAGTATTATCCTGCACTGATTTCACATCACATGTTGAGAATATCCTAGTGCAGTGGATTTACATGCATTGCAAAGCTAACAATATTCACGCTTATCTGTGCAATCTTAAAACCTTGCTGTGATATCCTGCATCTTAATTTGGACACAGTGGACATCTGACAGCAAGTCTAATTGCATCTTCCTATGCCTTCAGATGCTAGACTCTCGCACTTTAAAAGGTCTAATAAGCTTGGGTCCTTTCTTCAAAAAGTTGCAGTGTACACATTTCCTCCAAAGAAAACAATTCTCCAAGAAAAGTTGCAAAATCCCAAATAAGGCGTTTCCTTACACAAAGATAATCAAAATACTTCCTGAATAAAGACTTATTGTTTCGAATATATACATCATAAATAATGCATTTTCTCTAGCAAGGTTAAAACAAACAAGATTTCTCTTTCATCCAGTCTGGGGGACACTGCTTACAATGGGGTTGTGGAGGGGAACACTGGAGTTGGCACCTAGCTAGTTAAATTTAGCACTGCTGACAGACCCTTCCCCTCTACAATCCCCCTGCCTCTTCCTCTTCAGTTTATTCTAGGTGCCCAAAGTAGTTGGGCAGGTTTTTTATTTTATTAATTTTCTTTAACTTTAATTTTATAATTGTTTTATTTTATAACATTAGATAGGTTTTTGGGGCAGAGCTAGGAGTGTGTTCTATTATAGAGAGCACACTCCCAGAAAACGAGGCAGCAATGACCGGGCTCTGTCAGAGGGAGCAGACTGCTCTCAATGGCAGAGCATTGGCGGTCAGATTGCAGGGTGACAAGCGGTCTCACGGACCGCTGTCACTCTCGTAGGCTCCCCTGATAACCGGCGCTGCCACTGCAGGCATAGAGTGCCGGTTATCGGAACAATGCTGGCGGCCATGTTTGAATGAATCATCGGTCCGTGGAGGAATACAAGGAGGAGGAGAGATACGGGGGCCATACCAAGATCCCCCCTCAGAAAGAAAGGAGGGGGTATCGGGGTACCTAACGCTGCAGGAGACCTCCTTTTTAAAAGGTCTCCATAACTCTGCCGAGAAGATAAGTTCCCTTTTAAAAAAAAAAAAGACAAGAATGCCGGAAGAGGGGGAACTAGTACACAGAGCTCCCCTGCTCTTCAGCACAAGTGGTACAGTCCGGTCTTCTGGCACCAGAGAAGCCTGGGAAGGAACTTATCTTGGAGGGAGCAGGCACCAGGACACTGCTGTTGGACTTCTCCCCTGTGTGGCCCTTTTGGCTAAGTACCAAAACATTTCTTTAACCATTTACAAGTAAACTGTATTTTGTGGTTTAAAGAGGGAGGCTAGTAAGGGTTATTTTTTGGTTCTCTTACTTGCCCAAATATCACACTGTCTATTAACCACATACAAGTACAACTTTTATTGCAGATTAGTTGATTACTTGTTGCTTGCTCTGTCTCTCTCAATCTCTCTTTATCTAGTGTGGTTAGTGTGCTTTTCCTTTGTAAAATGTCAGATATGAGAAAAGGCCCTATGGCTAAATAGTTTACATGTGCTAGATGTAAGGTTAAATTGCCAAATGGCCAGAAGGACCCGTTGGCGCTCTGCTCTGACTGCGAAGGAGGGGCCCCCTCTGCGCAAACCCAGTCCATTGCAGCCCCACTGACTGAGGAACCGGCCTGGGTGGCTTCCCTGACACAGTCGGTTTCCTCTTTAGCACAGATGATCTCTCAATCTACTCAGTTACTGACAAGTGTAGCAGCCTCTGCGGTATCTAATAATGCTGTTACACCCTTGGGGCTCCCTGCTGCCACAGTTTCTACTGGAACGGCTATAGCAGGACCTACCTCTATGCTTACGGACCAGGCCCCTGTTCCCACAGAACCTGCATGGTCCTCAGCATTTATAAAGGGTTTGGACAGACTAAACCCAGTTACTTGAATCCCCAGATTTGCCCCCTGCTAAAAGAAAGCGGATTAGATCTGCTAATCCTTTTATTGTCCTTTCAGATTCTGAGGGATTTTCAGAATAACAAGGAAAAACAAATGTTGATCCTGACCAGGTTCAACCATTGGAACAGGAAGAACTCACTAAATATCAGTTTATTGATGATTTGGTTTTAGCAGTGAGACAGGCATTGGACCTCCCAGAAATGGAGGATCCTAGTCCCAGAGACAGAAGTCTTTTTAAGAAGGCCAAAAGGAAGGTTATTCGGTTCCCCCTTCGGTAGAACTCGGAGATATTGCAGAAGGAGCCTGAAAACAGCTGATAAAAAGTTCTCTGTTCCAAGGAGATTCTCTTCCCTGTATCCTTTGCAGGAAGAGGATGTGACTCGCTGGGAGGGAATCCCTAAAGTAGATACTTCAGTAGCCCGTTTGGCCCGACACACTCTCCTACCAGTCCCGGGCACAGCTACTCTACAAGATACCACTGACCACAGAGTGAACTCTCAGTTAAAATCTATTTTCCGAGCAGCGGGGTCTTCCTTCAGACCCACATTTGCTTCAGCTTGGGTTGCTAAAGCCATGGAAGCATGGTCAGAACAACTAGCAGAGACCTTACAGGACTCAGAATTACTTCCCCCTAGCTTTACATTTGAAAGAGGCATCGGGGTACCTTTATGAGGCGGCTCAGAGCACAGCATCTGTGTCCTCTTCTATTCAAGCTGCGTCAATTTCAGCAAGAAGAACGTTATGGCTGAAATCCTGGGAGGGGGATTCAAAATCAAAAAAATCTTTTGAATCCATTCCTTTTTCAGCAGCAGGTTTGTTCGGCCCGGAATTAGATAATATTTCACAGGCAACGGGGGGCAAAAGCACTTCTTTGCCGTTACACACAAGTAGGGGCCGGGCCCCGCGGTTTAGCTCCTTTCGCCAGCCCTTTCAGGGGACCTTCTTGCCTAGGGGACAGTCATTTAGAGGTAGACAACCGAATGCTCGAGGCTCCTCTGTCAGAGGCAGGTCCTCGTTTGCATCCAGGCCTCCAAGACTCAGTAGAAGCCTGCGTCCTGACTGCCACTCTATTCTCTAGGAGGTGGCGCAAGTGGGGGGACGTCTGTCTCTTTCAGGAGCAGTGGGCAGCGTCATCCCAAGACCCTTGGATTCTGTGCATTATATCAAGGGGGTACAGGATAGACCTGCTGGGTCCAGTACCACATTGTTTCTTTGTAACCCCGCTACCCTGAGATCCACAAAGAAGACAGGCAATACAGGCCTGTGTCGCCTCTCTTCTTTCGCAAAGAGTCATTTGTAGGGTACCAGACAACCAGAAAGGAAAGGGATTTTATTCAAATCTTTTTCTGGTCAAGAAACCGGACGGGTCCTTTCGACCCATTCTAAACCTAAAGAACCTCAATGTGCACTTACGGGTGGACAAATTTCGGATGGACTCCCTGAGGTCGGTAATAAACGGTTTAGAGAAGGATCAGTTTATGGCGTCCATAGACATAAAGGACGCATACCTCTACGTTCCCATTTGGAGCGGTCATCAGTCCCTCCTAAGATTCACAGTGGGGGCCTCCCACTATCCGTTTCGGGCCCTTCCCTTCGGCCTCTCCACAGCTCCAAGGGTCTTCACAAAGATCATGTCGGTGATGGCAGCGTGTCTTCACTTAAAGGGAGTTCAGGTCGTGCCCTACCTAGACGATCTGCTCATCAAATCCTCCTCAGAGATTTGCTTACATCAGCACTTGTCCCTCACCATAGCGGTCCTCGAGAGCCATGGGTGGCTGATAAACTTAAAGAAATCCCAGGTGGTTCCGTGCCAACGCATGGTCTTCCTAGGACTCCTCATGGACACCAGTCAGCAGAAGGTGTTCCTGCCTGCGGAGAAGATCAGTTCAATTCGGAGTAGAACATCTCAGGTCTTGTCCTCTCCCAGTCCCTCAATTCATTTGTGCATGCGGCTGCTTGGAAAGAATGTGGCCTCCTTCAAGACGATCCCCTTCGTTCGGGCTCATTCTCGATGCTTCCAGTGGGATCTGTTGACAAAATGGTCAGGATCCCACCTACGTTTGGATCTCCAGAGGATCTCGCTGTCCCCGGGGGCGAGAGAATCGCTTCAGAGGTGGCTGGCTCCGGATCACATGTCGGTGGGCAGGTCTTTTGCTCCATGGTCATGGATCATGGCCACAGCGGACGCCAGCCTGACAGGTTGGGGGGCGGTAGTCCTGCATCTCCGGCTCCAGGGGCTCTGGTCAGTTCAGGAATCAGTCTTGTCAATCAACACGTTTGAGTTGAAGGCAATTCTTTTAGCTCTTCGGGGCCACCCTGTCAGAAGTCAGTCCGACAATGCCACGTCTGTGGCATATGTCAACAGACAGGGAGGAACCAGGAGTGCAGCTGCAATGCGAGTTGCAGCTCAGATATTTCTTTGGGCAGAACAGTATGTTCCAGCAATTTCGGCAGTATTCATTCCAGGAATAAAAAATTGGGAGGCTGATTACCTCAGTTGCAATGCGATGATGCCGGGGGAGTAGTCCCTCCATCCGGAAGTATCTGAAGTCTAATTCAGAGGTGGGGCCTTCCAGATATAGATCTCATGGCCTCCAGACACAACAAAATGGTTCTCAAGGGCAAGAGACCCCTTAGCGGTAGCGGTGGACGTTATGACCATGTCATGGGACTTCAGGTTGGGGTATCTGTTCTCTTCCCCCCCCCACCCAATTCCCATGATTCCTCGCGTACTCAGACGAGTGAGGCAGGGCGGTCTGCCGGTAATTCTGATAGCACCTGCATGGCCGCGTCGAGTGTGGTACGCGGACATAATCTCCATGGCGGTAGGACAAGGAGATCGTCTTCCATCGCGGGACGACCTTCTTCTGCAAGGTCCCTTTCGTCACCAGAACTTTCCTCAGCTCAGTTTAATGGCATGGCTGTTGAAGCCAGGCTCTGGAAGGCTAGGGGTTTTTCCCCCAGTGTAGTAAATACTCTGCTGCGAGCTCGATAACCGGTTTCAGCTCGCATCTATCACCGTATTTGGCGAGTCTATATCAGATGGTGCGAAAATAAGTCCTGTCACACGTCTTCCTTTCGTCTCCCTCGCTTATTGGCATTTCTTCAGGATGGGCTGGAAGCAGGGCTCCGTTTAGGTTCCTTAAGAGTTCAGGTATCGGCGCTTTTAGTTTTCTTTCACCTGAAGTTAGCGGATTTCCCAGATGCCAAGACTTTTCTTCAGGGAGTCTTACATATTCAGCCTCCCTACGTTCCGCCTACAGCACAATGGGATCTTAACCTGGTACTAGATATGCTTAAAGGACCTCCTTTTGAGCCCTTACTTGCGGCAGATTTTAGGTGTCTGACCTGGAAGGTCGTCTTTCTTTTAGCTATTGCATTTGCACGTAGAGTTTCAGAATTAGGAGCTCTGTCTTGCCGGGAACCATATCTGTTTTTTCACGAGGACAGAGCGGTATTAAGAACTCTCCCTTCTTTTGTTCCAAAAGTAGTTTCGGCTTTCCATTTGAACCAGGAAATAGTGGTTCCGGTCTTTTCATCGACTTCTCATTCTGATCTGCAGTCTATGGAAAAGTTAGACGTGGTTAGGGCACTCCGTATTTATGTCAAAAGAACTTCTCAGGTTAGACGCACAGATTCTCTGTTTGTCCTTTATGATTCTAACAAAAGAGGCTGGCCAGCCTCAAAACAGTCCATTGCGAGATGGATCACGGCAATCATTAAGCAGACTTACATAAGGGCTAACCGTCCTGTGCCAGAGAGACTTACGGCCCATTCCACCAGATCGGTAGGGGCGTCGTGGGCAGCGAGAAATGGGGCTTCTGCGGACCAGCTTTGCAGGGCAGCCACCCGGTGTTCTGTCCACACCTTTACCAAATTTTATCAGTTTAATGTATGTGTCCGCGGATGCAAATCTCACTCGTACTGCTCTACGAATGGGGCTTTCAGAGCGGTCCCACCCTTAAGGGGCTGCTTTAGAACGTCCCCATGGTAAGCAGTGTCCCCCAGACTGGATGAAAGAGAAAAGAGGATTTTTGTACTTACGTTAAATCCGTCTAATTTCGTCTGGGGGACACTGCGATCCCTCCCTTTTGCTTTTTTCTCTGTGTGCTCTTGGTTGATTGGCTTTTTAATTAACTGAAGAGGAAGAGGCAGGGGGATTGTAGAGGGGAGGGGTCTGTCATCAGTGCTAAACTTAACTAGCTAGGTGCCAACTCCCATGCTCCCCTCCACAACCCCATGGTAAGCAGTGTCCCCCAGACGGAATCAGAGAAACGGATTTAACGTAAGTACAAAAATCCTCTTTCTTCCCTATTCTCAGAAATAAAGATTTCTCTTGCTAAAATATACACAATATAAAAAAAATAAGTGCATTTGCAATCATCTCTCTCTACCTCTATCCCCATTTAGGAAGATGTAATTAGACTTGCTGTCAGATGTCCACTGTGACCAAATTAAGATGCAGAATATCACAGCAAGGTTTTAAGATATCGATAAGTGTAAATATTGTTAGCTTTGCAATGCATCTAAATCTATGTTTTGGTAAACGGGTTACATCCAGATTCTAAAAATAGCCTGTAAGGCTGTGTCTAAAATAGTATAAAAAGGGAGCCTTTGTAAACTGAAATGTATCATTCTGATGTTCCATCTGACCTGACCACTGATGCCTTTAATCAGGGGAACTTTCCTTGTCCGGGCATCTGAGCGAAATAAACATCATTCTTTGCTTCAAGACCCTGCTTGACAATTTCTTCAATTTTGCTGTAATCCTGTGACCTGCAGCTTAGACCCTAAATCTAATCCGTTCTCTGGCTGTTTCTGAGGTTTGGACCCAGCTCTCCAGTACCCCGCTCTGCTGCTACCCAGCAGCTTTGGCCAGTGTGATAGGCCAGTGGGGATTCATCCACCGCATCCTGATCCATAGTAAGCAGTCAGGGGTGCCAGCCCAAGTCTATCGGCACAGGAGTACACTAGCAGCGACAGTAACCCAGAAGGAGCGTAGTCACAGTCTGAAAGAAGGAAATGCTAACTAAGTATTTTGAGATGAAGTGTCAAATGCCTGCTCTGGCCGAAGGCCCAGTAGGCGGTCGTCATTGTGTGGCCTTTTGTCTAGTGTGTTAGAACCTGACTGAACATTGTACACAGCACAAGATGCAGGAAATCACAGCAAGTTTAGGATATCACAGATAACTGTAAATATTGTTAGCTTTACATTGCAAATCCATGTTTGGGTAAACAAATTGCATCTTGATTCTAAAAATAGCTCAGACCTCAGTGGGCTGGCTTACCTGTGAGGCTGTGTTCAAATCTGTATAAAAGGCACTGTCTTGTATTGAAAATTGTTCTGCTCATTCCATCTGCCGTGGTCCCCGGTACCTTCAAACAGGGTGATAAAATAAACATCACTTGCTTGAAAGACCTGTTTGGCAACTTCTTTATTCCTTTGACCTACAGATTAGACCCAAAATCTATTTAGTTCCCGGCTGTTTATGAGGTTTGGACCCAGCATCCAGTGCCACCGCTCTGCCCACTACCCAGCAGCTCTGGCCAGTGTGATAGACCATGAGGGATCCATACACCGCAAACCTGATACATAGGAAGAGGTCAGGAGTACCATCCCAGGTACACCAGTAGCACTGGGTACACTAGCAGCGTCAGTTATCCAGATGAAATTGCATTTGTAAGCCCCTCCTACTGCGATGAGAGGGCGCATTTGGGATAATGAAAGGGAACGGAGGTAAAGTAAGCCTAGTTGGTTCCTAGCAACAACAGATGGTGGCATAGGTGGTATATCCTGTCACAGTAGGGATATACTGTTACCCTCAGACTATAGTGGGGTTCTTCAGTGGTAATTTTTGTCTAGGTTGATAGGCGCAGTCTACTGCCATTTTTGTTACTGCGTACATTGAAGAACATTAAATTAAATAAAAAATGTAGGTAGTGTGTGGTTCATGCATTTCTGAACAGATTGTTGTAGTCTAGGTCATGGACTGTTGATAGAATCAATTGTTGCTTGGCCTGCCATAGATTTCAGTTTTTACCAATCGGTAATTTGACACTTTATATGGCACACCTAATTGTTCATGTAATATTTAATCAACCAATCATGTGGCAGCAACTCCATGCATAAAAGCATGCATACATGGTCAAGAGTTTCACTTATTGTCTATTCCAAAGAACAGAATGGGAGAGAATTGTGATCTGAGTGACTTTGTGGAGTGATTGTTGGTCCCATACTGGGTGGTATGAGTACCTAAGAAATTGCCAATCTCCTGGAACTGGTATTTTTACACACAACCGTCTGTAGACTTTACAGAGAATGTTGCGCAGACCAAAAATAATCCAGTGCGTAGCAATGGCATGCTGACAAGCATCTCTGAACACATCAAACTTTGAAGTAAATGGGCTAAAGCAGCAGAAGACCCCAATGGATTCAACTCCTGTCAGCTAATAACAGGAAACTGAGGCTACAGTGGGCACAGGCTCACCAAACTTGAGCAGTTGAAGATTGGAAAAACATTGCGTGGTCTGATGAATCTCTGTTTCTGCTGCAACTTGCATTTTGAGCATTGTTTAAATACCACAGCCTACCGGAGTATGGTTACCAACCATGTGCATCCTTTTGTGGCCACAGTCTACCCATCTGTTAAGTTAAAAAATCTAAGAGCAAGAACAGGAGCAGTAGGTTACATAAGCTTGCAGACTGGGACAGCCGAATGCTGTAGCGTGTAAAAATAGTCTGTTCTTGGTTGCAACACTCACTACAGAGTTCCGAACTGTCCTTCCTGGGAACTTCATAGATTTGGTTTCCATAGCAGAGCGGCCGTAGACAAGCCTCAGATCACCATCTACAATGTCAAACTTTGACTGGAGTGGTGTAAAGCATACAGCCATTGGACTCTGGAGCAGTGGAATCGCTTCACCATGGTGTAGGAGAAATAATGGTCTTGGGGCAGTTATTTATCATCTAGCCTGGGCCCCTTTTCTCCAGTGAAGGGAAATCAAAACCTTAATGCATACAAATGATATTCTAGAAAATTTTGTGCATCCAACTTTGTGGCAACATTTTGGGGAAGGTTCTTTCAAAACAGAAGAACAGTTTTTACACCAGCCTGTTCTAGTTAAAACAATAGCGTAAACAATTTTTCTCTGTTCCCTGTCTTACCCAAGGATAGAAAGAATTGACATCCCTTTTCCAGGTGCAGCTTATTAATCACCACACAGTTGCACACTGCTTCCTTGAAATTCACTTTTTTCCAGTGCTTTCATGAATTATTGGAATCCGGAAGATACAGTAATCGCCTCCCTTCAAAAAGTTCACAGTAGGCAAATTTGGAGTTAAGTATATGACACTCACACATGTATACTGTGTGTGATTTATTTGTGTATGTAAACCTCCATTATAAAGGAACATCAAATCTGGAGTGCTGGAATTTATTATTTTTCAAAGCCTTTCACCCCTTCTTTTGTAATGTCCAAAAAGATGAATTCCTTATTAATGCATACACAATTTACTATACAAGATAGAAGTAGAGAACTCAAATGGAATACTGCAAATGTACCGTGTTTCATAGAGCGCAAGCATCCTACTGTAATTAATATCTTATATATTATTTTATCTATATATTCCCACTCTACAGTTTACTTATGTTGGATCTGTCTTTCTTCTTTTTTGCAGCCTCCTCCTAAGCTCCCATCTGGAGTCTTCACACCAGATTTCCAAGAGTTTGTACATAAATGGTAAAATAAGAGTATTTCCTGTTTAATAGGTAACTTGGTTGTTCATGACTTGCATGTTGATGTAACGGGGTTCCTATAGAGTGTCTTAAAAATAGAACATGCATTTCTTACAGATCCACAACAGAGGTTTTGAAGTCATGAGTACTGATGTCATCAGTTGAGTTGATCAACACTACAAAACTGATTTTTATGGATTATTGTGTTCAGTTTAGGATATAATTTATTAACATGAATAACTATCCATCTCTGTACTCCTGATGTTACAAATGCATTTGCTCAATACAGTATATGTTAGTATTAAGGACTAAGGTTTTAGGTGCCATATCTGTTCCCCAATTAACAACTGCTCTTTTCTCTAGTCTGATAAAGAATCCAGCTGAACGAGCAGACCTGAAGATGCTAATGGTGAGTTATGTTTAATCTGTTTGTGAACAGTGTAATAGTGCTGTCCAATTGTTTTGCTAGAATATTATAAATACATGCTTACTTTAAAATAAATAAAAATTGTCCTGGTGGATTACAGAAAGCTGTCTTGAGATATGACATAACAGCTATACTTTAAGCAGTAGCTCTAAACTGTTCTTTTATATTCTAGATGTGGAATAACTGTTGTAATGCCTTTTAGCACAAATCAATAGTTTTTTTGTTTTGTTTTGTTTTTATTTTCCCACAGACCCATACATTTATTAAACGTGCTGAAATCCAGGAAGTTGACTTTGCCGGCTGGTTGTGCAAAACTTTAGGTCTGCGTCAGCCAAGTACTCCAACCCGCACCACCAACTAATGTTCCTTTTATGACATTTGCCATTCATTTATTCATCTGTCTGACCACTTTCCCCCCCCCCTACCCCTCCCCTCTATTCTTTATTTGCTCATTCTTTAGGGGGATTTTAAGAGCTAAAGTGATTATGAAGGGGGAATGTGGAGCATTGGACACCTTTTTCACACATTGCTCTGCTTTTAGCAAACCAGCTCTGTATGCTTGTGTATATCTTTCCACATCTGCCAATCACCATCTCCTGTGCACACCATGACTTTCAGCAAATGTGGATCAACGTTAAGCAGTCTGTTACTAGATCAGGATTATGACCCTAGAAGTTGGTCTCTGAGCAATTATGCTGCCTGTTGTGTTTATCCCTACCACCACAGCTACTTCAAGAGAGTAGTCCGAATCCACAGGAAGAGAAGAATGTCATATGTTGCTTCAAAAGTTTCTTAAATGTCATGAAGTTAAAAGAAACTTCATAAAAACTTAACATCTGCAAAGTGCATCTAGGAGCTCTCAAGACTTCTCCCTACTTCAATGCAGGTACATATCTGTTTAATTCAATGGTTGTCCAAATAACAAATAAATTTAATAATACAATTTGATGTGTTTATTGATGTGAATACCTTTTAAAATCCATTATGATTCATGTCTAAAATCTTTAATTTTGATATTGCCGTACAACTGAATACTTGCTTTTCTGAACTACACTTATTACTTTACAGCTGAGATGCTCGAACACAGTCCTCAGAAGCTACCAACAGATCATATTTTCAGGATTTGTCTGTAGAAACATTGCTGACCGAGCCAAATAAATTTATTCACCTATAAAAAATTATTTTTAGCCCCCAAATAATGACAGATATATTAGTCGTTAAGGTTTTTTTTTTGTTTTTTTTTCCCATGTTGTGCAGACAAAATGTGGCCTGTAAATAACATGCAAAGCAATGTCCTCTGTAAAATATGTATTTGCAAACAGATATAACTTTCTATAAGGGACTTTATAGTTCTAGCATTGAAGTGAGTAAAATTCTTGATAGATACTTGTATACAGGTGCAGTAAAAATGCCCCAGACTGTATATAAGGTAACTCCTCCACTTGTTCTACATATTTTCCTGTCTCTAGTTTAGGGATGTCTGGTAGTGTTTTCTTTTCTGAAGTGCAAGGGCTCACCTTCTCTGTGGCCCGGCATTGCATCATTGGTAGTGTAAACTGAGTACTGCGCTGGATACCAAGGGAACAAAGCCTGCTTTCTTCTAACAGGTCTGGTGTAGTGATTTAAATTATGTAATTGGGAACTAAGATGGAGTTCAGGCTAAATGAGGACTCTGAACGAATCTGAAGTGTTCCCTGTCTGAGAAGTAAAGGATCCCTCCCAGTTTGTCACTGCAGCAACCTGAGATCTGTAGCAGATTGGAGCCTCTGTAAATACCCAAAGAGGTGAAGGGCACCCACTCTAGGTAAACGCTGAAGGGAGGGGTGCTTTTTCTTTTCATGCATTCAGTTTAGTTAGTAGTACACTGTCCTTCAGTACTCTTGTAGAGACTGGAGAGAGCAAAGCACAATAGCATAGAGTATGTTGAGCCTATGATCAGCCTTTTACAAATGAGTCTGAAGGGTATTTTTATTTTTCTTTGGGGGGGAAGGGGGGCTATAATTTTGGATTTTTGACAATATGTAGTTCTCAAGCCAGGAAAAAAGGAAGCTCCCTGGACAGTAATTATCGTCTGGATGAGGGGAGCCATTTTGTGACCAAGGAAGTTCTGTGTGGTATGCAAGGCTTAAAGTGAGATGTCCAAGATAAATTGAACAGACAATACATTGAAGTTATACAGTGAGGCATAGAATTTTTAAGCAAAGCATCTTTGGACACCATTGCTTTTTCAGCAAGGTTGATGACTTCAGCAGCAGTGGCTAGGAGTTTGCTCTGGTTGCACCACTGGGCAGCAAATGCTCAATCAAAATATAATTACCCAATCTCCCATTTTAAGGATCTCTGATTTTCAGGTTAAAATTAGACACCATGATACAAAGTTCTCTGCTGTTAAATCTAACCACTTGCCATAGGACAGAAGGTCAAAATACCTCTACTCTTCCCCGTCTTATCAGCACTTCAGTAAAGTTATACGCCAGGAATATACACTAGACCGGCAGTTCCCAAAGTGTGCGCCGCGGCTCCCAGGGGTGCCGCGGCGCTGTCACTGGGGGTGCCGCGGGCCAGACATGGTAAAAAAAAAACACAGAAACTTACCAATCCGCCGGGCGCCGGGACCCATCAGCCTCCTCTCCCCGCAGCAGCTGTCACAAAATCGACGTCGGTAACAAGCTGCGGGGATAGGAGGATTGGTAAGTTTCTGTGTTTTTTTTTTACTGTGTCTGGCCCGCGGCAGAGGAGTGACAGGTATCGGGGCCAGAGTGAGAGTGAGACAGCGGGGGCACACAGCGTGAGAGTGAGACAGCGGGGGCACACAGCGTGAGAGTGAGACAGCGGGGGCACACAGCGTGAGAGTGAGACAGCGGGGGCACACAGCGTGAGAGGGGCAGTGGAGAAGGGACACAGCGTGAGAGGGGCAGTGGAGAAGGGACACAGCGTGAGAGGGGCAGTGGAGGGGGACACAGCATGAGAGGGGCAGTGGAGGGGGACACATCGTCAGAGGGCAGAGGGGGCAGTGTGAGAGAGGGCAGTGTGTCTGGATGCAGAGTGGGCAGAGTGCCTGTGGGCAGAGTGTCTGGATGCAGAGGGGGCATTTTTGCATACAACTAAATAAGTATTTCTGTCCTGACCTAAATACTTTTTTTGACCCAACTAATTCTAAAACAGGACTGCTCAATAATTATTTTGGAGGGGTGCCTTGAAAAAATTTGGGAGACTCTAAGGGTGCCGTGAACTGCAAAAGTTTGGGAACCACTGCACTAGCCAAAATATTTTTGCTTAAAAAAAGAGTGGATAAATCGGAGGACTCCACAATGACTATTGCCGGTATAGCAATTCTACTCCTTAACACCAGTAGGGACCCACTATATCAAAGACCCAGGGGTTTTGGACATTGTAAGACATGGGTAAAAGATAGCGTTTCATAAGTTTCTCTGGTAATTTCTTTGTATATTCAGGACTCTGCCAACCCTAATAGAGTTGGATGCCTTGCAAAACAGTCTGCAACCTTAAGAAAGGCTCATGTAATTTTATCTTGCTCAGACCAGCCAGGTGCAGATTTTTATTCCAGACTCTTCCTTGTCAGAAAATGATCAGGAGCATTTTGCAATGTGTTGTATTTGAAGAAGCTCAACAAGTTTGTCTGTACCAGGCATTAGTGAAGGGCATTTTCTCACATCCATAGACCTTCAGAATGCCTATTTTCATATCTGTTATGGTTCATAACAGGAAATTCCTCAGTTCACAGGTCAGCACTTTCAGTTTACTTACCGTCAGTTCTGAGCACTTTGTCAACAGCAGGATAGTGATGGCCTTTCTGCAGGAACATTGCTGGATTGTGAACAGAACAAAAGTTAAATTATCCCATCACAACAAATAAATAGTTTCTAGGGGTACAGATAAACACCAGACAGAATAAACGGTTAGGGGACAACTGTATCAAGATTCAGTTCCTGGGACATCAGCTACAGCCTTGTCACCAACTATCGGTAAGGAAGGGATTGGTTTCCACCACCATAAGATCATTTCCTCGCCAAGATGGCACAAACAAAAACTCCAGCTGGAACTGATAGCCCAATGTGATCACAAGCAGATTTCTCAGTCACACTGTCAAGAACCACCGGGAGGTATCTTAATTGGTTGCAAATCCCAAAATTAAAGTCCCTTTTATAACGAGAGTGGGTAATACTCAAAATAGAATCCAGTGACACAGGCTGGGGAGCCCACCTTTGAAAATAGATGACACAAATAGGCATAGTCATGAAACGAGAAATATCTTCATAAAATTGTTTTAGAAATCAGCAGTGTGAGAGACAATTCAGCACTTTCAGCATAATAGCTGATTACCTTTAGTCCAAAAAGTTTTTTTTCAGGGGAGTGGACTTCAGGAAGTGTTCCAGCTACTAATAGCAAAATTCTTGCTTCCTCAAATATACCTTATGGCAACAAGCAAAAATACCAATGTACCCCGGTTTTTCTCTTGGCAAAAGAATCCCGGTACAGATTGGAATAGATGCTCTGACAGTTGCATGGGCATTTAACCTGGGGTATATCTCTCTTTAGTCATCATCTGGATGTCTTGTCCTCTATTGACTCTGTTTGTAAGACATGTTCTCCATACAGCCAATTAATAAATTCTTGATTATGTTGCTGATCTGTGTTTCTCTTTCATCCAGTCTGGGGGACACTGCTTACCATGGGTTGTGGAGGGAACTTGGGGATTTGGCACCTAACTAGTTCACTTTTAGTACTGCCGACAGACCCCTCCCCTCTACAATCCCCCTGCCCCCTCTTGTTCAGGTTTTTTTAGGTGCCCGCGGAGTTGGGCAGTGTTTTTTAGTGCTTTAGTATAATTTTATTCATTTTTATTTCATTCTCTTCGTTTTTATTCCTTTTACAGGCGGCAGTGCTGGAGTGTTCTACTATAGAGAACACACTCGCAGCAGTAGCAGCGCAGACACTCCCCTGTCAGTTGGGAGCCAGCGGATCTCACTGACAGGGACAGGAAGATCGGGTGTCTGAATTGGTTGTGACAAGCGGTCTCACAGGACCGCTGTCGCTTCTGGAGCCTCCCCGATAACCGGCGCTGCCACTGCAGGCATAGAGTGCCGGTTATTGGATGTTTCATATGGCGGTGGCCATTTTGGATTTTCAGAAGGGCACAGAGGCGCTGCAGGCAAAAGAAGGGGGCTATACCTGGATCCCCCCTCATGCATAGGAGTGGGCATCGGGTATCTTCCGCTGCTGAGACCTCCCATGGAGGTCTCCACTACTCTGCCACAGAATACTTTTTACTTTCTTTCTATTTTGGAGTCGCTGCAGAAGCAGCATTGCTAAAGGGGGTAGTTAACACATAGAGCTCCCCCTCCTTCCAGAGAGAGAGATGGTCTGTCCCAGTCTTCTGGCGCCAAGGAGAAACCCGGGAAGAGAGAACAGAGCTGAGGGAGCAGGCACCAGGATACTGCTGTTGAACTTCTCCCCTGTTTGGACTATGGGCTGAGTATCTGATTTTATTTAAACATTTTCTGATATTGCTGTGTACAAGTGGGCTAGTAGATTTTTATTTTTTTTATATAATCTGTTTTTATTGAAGTTTAACATCGTATACAAGTATATGCAATAACGTTAACTCAAAATTCCAATACTTCAAACTTTACATTGCACTTCAGCAGTTGCGTTTTCACCCATGGTGAGGTACATTTGCTTAATTTTTCTCAAAGGAGAAAATACAATAAAATAGGGTGAAATAATTGTGCAAAAAGGGGGTGAAGAGGTAGAAGGAGAGCGGGGGGAGGGTGGTTATGGGAGAGAGAGGGGGTATGTGATAAGCAACACTTTATTTTTAAACTCAATCCATTCCGACCACAGTATGTAAAATGCTCTATTTTTGTCCTCTGCCGCATAAATTATTTCATCCATTACCATATAGAAATCTATCCGTGTAAACCATTCTTTTATGGTAGGGACCAGCGGTGACCTCCAGTGTACCGGTATCACCGCCTTTGCAGCGCCATTAATATACTTTACCAAGGACTTTTTATATTTGTAGACTGGCATATTCGTGTCGTTAAGTAGCCAGAACCTTGGGCAATGTGGTAATTCAGTTCCCACAATCGTTTTGGAGATGAGAATAACCGTATCCCAAAAGGGTCTGATTGCCGGGCAATCCCACCAGGTATGTAATGGAGTGTCCAAAGCTCCCTGACATCTCCAGCATATAGATCTGAGACCCCGGGAATCATTTTTGCTAGGAAGTAGATTTATTTTATAGTTCTCCTACCTGCTTAAGTATTATTTTGTGTAAAATATTACAAGTACAACTTTTATATTTAGATCAGTTGTTTCTTGTAGTTTACTCTTTTCTCTCCACACATTTATATCTCTCTCTCTAGTCTGTGTGTTTGGTGTGCCTTCCTTTATTAGAAATGTCAGACAAGGGAAAGGGCCCAATGGCAAAATATTTCACATGTTCAAAATGTCATGTAAAATTACCTTGTGGGCAGAAGGACCCGTTGGCAGTCTGCTCTGTTTGTGAAGTGGGGGTCCCCCCTGCGCAAACCCAACAGGTTTCAGCCCATCCATCGGAGGAACCGGCCTGGGTGGCCCCCCTGACACAGTCGGTTTCCTCTTTAGCACAGATGGTTTTTCAATCCAATCAATTGTGGTCTAGTGTGGCAACTTCGGTGGCTAATAATCCAAGTACACCGTTGGGCCTCCCTGCTTCCTCTGGTTCTAGCGGAATGTCTATACCAGGACTTTCCTCATTACAGACGGACCAAGCCACTGTCCCTACAGACCCGCCATGGTCCGCAGCATTTATAAAGGGTTTGGATAAACTGAACCAGTTGCTTGAATCCCCAAACATTCCGCCTGATAGAAGAAAGCGGCCCAGATCTGATAATACCTTTATGGTCCTTTCAGATTCTGAGGAGTTTTCAGAGGAAGAGGGGGAAGTTAATTCTGATCCTGACCAGGTTCTTCCTTTGGGACAGGAAGAAAGCTCTAAAAGCCAATTTATTAATGATTTGGTTTTAGCAGTTAGACAAGTGTTGGACCTCCCAGAACCGGAGGATCCTACTCCTAGAGATAGAAATCTTTTTAAGAAGGCCAAAAGAAAGCCTATCCGTTTTCCCCCTTCCGTAGAACTTAAGGATATTGCAGAAGGAGCCTGGAAACAGCCTGATAAAAGATTCACTGTTCCCAAAAGGTTCTCTTCCCTGTACCCATTGCAGGAAGAGGATGTGGTTCGCTGGGAGAGTATTCCCAAAGTGGATATTCCAATAGCCCGATTGGCCAAACACTTTACTCCCACCCCTAGGTTCTGCATCTTTGCAGGATGTTAATGACTGCAGAGTGGAATCCCAGCTGAAATCTATATTTGTGGCTGCGGGTTCTTCCTTTAGGCCCACATTTACTTCAGCTTGGGCTGCTAGAGTCATGGAAGCATGGGCAGACCAGCTGGCAGAGGCATTACAGGACTCTTGAGTTACTTCCCCTGGCTTTGCATTTGAAGGAGGCATCGGGGTACCTTTTATGAGGCGGCCCAGAACACAGCGGCTGTATCCTCTTCTATTCAGGCTGCCTCTATCTCAGCAAGGAGAATGTTATGGCTGAAATCCTGGGAAGGAGATGCGGAATCAAAGAAGTCCGTGGAAACTATTCCTTTTTCAGCAGCAGGTTTGTTAGGCCCGGAATTGGATACCCTGATCTCGGGCGACTGGAGGCAAGAGCACTTCCTTGCCAGTATTCCCTAGCAGGAGCTGCAACCCTCGGGTCAGCTCTTTTCGTCAGCCCTTTCGGGGAACCTCTTTACCTAGAGGACAGTCCTTTAGAGGCAGACAGCCCAATTCTCGAGGCTCCTCTGCCAGGGGGAGATCCTTGTTTGCAGCTAGGCGTCAGGCCTCCAAGACCCAGGAGAAGCCAGCATCCTGACGACCACTCTGTTCCGGAAGGGGCGCCAGTGGGGGGACGTCTGTCTTTGTTTCAGGAACAGTGGGCAGCGTCCTCCCAGGATCCTTGGATTCGGGGTATTATATCAGAGGGGTACAGGATAGACTTGTTGGGACCAGCCCCACATTGTTTCTTCCTAACCCCGCTACCCCAAGATCAATCAAGAAGGCAGGCGATACAGGATTGTGTCGCCTCTCTTCTTTCTCAAAGAGTTATCTGCAGAATCCCAGATTTCCAGAAGGGACGGGTTTTATTCAAACTTGTTTCTGGTCAAGAAGCCGGACGGCTATTTTCGTCCCATCCTAAACCTAAAGGGCCTCAATGTTCAGTTACGGGTGGACAAATTTCGGATGGAATACCTAAGGTCGGTAATAAACAGCTTAGAGAAGGTGTAGTTTATGGCATCCATAGACATAAAAGATGCATACCTTCACATTCCCATTTGGATCCACCATCAGTCCCTCCTAAGATTCTCGGTGGGATCCTTCCACTATCAGTTTTGGGCCCTCCCCTTCGGCCTCTCAACAGCGCCGAGGGTTTTTACGAAGATCATGTCAGTAACGGCAGCATGTCTTCACCTTCAGGGAGTTCAGGTCGTGCCTTATTTGGACGACCTGCTCATCAAATCCTCCACAGAAAATGGCTTACGTCATCACTTATCCCTCACCTTGGTGGTTCTCGAGGGCCATGGATGGCTAATAAATTTAAAGAAATCCCAGTTGGTTCCGTGTCAATGCATGGTTTTCCTAGGGCTCATTGTGGACACCAGCCAGCAGAGGGTATTCCTTCCTGTCGAGAAGGTCAGTTCTATTCAGAGCATAACTCGGGTCTTGTCTTCTCCCAGCCCCTCAAAGCACTTGTGCATGCGGCTGCTGGGAAAGATGGTGGCCTCCTTCGAGACCATCCCCTTCGGTCGAGCCCATTCTCGATGCTTTCAGTGGGATCTCTTGACGAAATGGTCAGGATCCCACCTACGCTTGGACCTTCAGAGGATCTCTCTATCTCTGAGGGCGCGAGAATCGCTTCAGTGGTGGCTGATTCAGGATCACATGACAATGGGCAGGTCCTTCGCTCCATGGTTATGGCTCATAGCCACGACGGACGCCAGCCTGAAGGGTTGGGGGGCGGAAATCCTGTACCTCCGGCTCCAGGGGCTTTGGTCGGTTCAGGAAGCAGCCCTGTCAATAAACGTGCTAGAGTTGAAGGCTATTCTTTTGGCCCTCCGGGGGGCCCAGTCCCTCCTCCAGGACCACCCTGCCAGAGTTCAGTTCGACAATGCCACGGCCGTGGCATATGTCAACAGGCAAGGAGGAACCAGGAGTACAGCTGCAATGAACATTGCAGCTCAAATTCTGGTTTGGGCAGAACAGCATGTTCCAGCAATATCGGCAGTATACATTCCAGGAATAAGAAATTGGGAGGCCGACTAAGTCGAAACCAGATGATGCCGGGAGAGTGGTCACTCCATCCGGAAGTTTTCCAGTCTGGTTCAGGGGTGGGGTCTTCCGGACATAGATCTCATGGCCTCCAGACACAACAGAAGGGTTCAGAGGTTTTGTGCAAGGGCAAGAGACCCCTTAGCGGTGGCAGTGGATGTTTATGACAATGCCATGGGAGTTCAGGTTGGGATACCGGTTTCCTCTGATCCCCATGATTCCTCGTGTACTCAGACGAGTAAGGCAGGGAGGTCTGCCAGTAATTCTAATAGCTCCCTCATGGCCGCGCCGAGTCTGGTACGCGGACATAATCTCTATGGCGGAAGGACAGGGTTGCAGTCTTCCGTCTCGAGACAACCTTCTTCTGCAAGGTCCCTTCCGTCACCAGAATTTACCTCGGCTCAGTTTAACGGCATGGCTGTTGAAGCCAGCCTCTGGAGGGCTAGAGGTTTTTCCTCCAGCGTAGTGAACACTATGATGCGAGCCAGAAAGCCAGTTTCAGCTCGCATCTATCACCGGATTTGGAGAGCATACATCAGATGGTGTGAAAATAGGACATGTCACTCGTCCTTCTTTCGTCTCCCTCGCTTGTTGGCTTTCCTTCAGGACGGCCTGGAAGCAGGGCTTCGGTTAGGTTCCCTAAAAGTCCAGGTATCGGCACTTTCAGTATTTTTTCACCTGAAATTGGCGGATTTACCAGATATTAGGACTTTCCTCCAGGGAGTCTTGCATATTCAGCCTCCCTATGTTCCGCCTACAGCACCATGGGATCTCAACCTGGTACTGGATATGCTTAAAGGGCCTCCTTTTGAGCCATTACTGTTGGCAGATTTGAAGTGGTTGACCTGGAAGGTCATTTTTCTTTTGGCTATTGCATCTGCACGTAGGGTTTCGGAATTAGGAGCTCTGTCTTGTCGGGAACCATATCTGGTTTTTCACGAGGACAGAGCGGTGTTAAGAACTCTCTCCTCTTTCGTTCCGAAAGTAGTTTGGGCTTTCCATCCTAACCAGGAAATTGTAGTTCCGGTCTTCTCATCTGCTTCCCGTTCGGATCATCAGTCTATGGAAAAGTTAGATGTGGTTAGGGCTCTCCGCATTTATGTTAAAAGAACTTCTCAGATTAGACGTACGGATTCTCTGTTTGTCCTTTATGATGCTAATAAGAGAGGCTGGCCAGCCTCAAAACAATCCATTGCAAGATGGATTACGTCAACCATCAAGCAAGCTTACATAAAGGCTAACCATCCTGTGCCGGAGAGACTTACGGCCCATTCCACCAGAACGGTTGGGGCGTCGTGGGCAGCGAGAAATGGGGCTTCCGCAGACCAGCTTTGCAGGGCAGCCACCTGGTCCTCTGTCCACACCTTTACAAAATTTTATCAGTTTAATGTATTTGCATCCGCGGATGCAAATTTCGCTGGTGCTTTACGACCCGGGTTTTCGGAGTAGAGCCACCGTTAGGGGGCTGCTTTAGAACGTCCCCGTGGTAAGTAGTGTCTCCCAGACTGGATGAAAGAGAAAAGAGGATTTATGTACTTACGTTAAATCCGTTTCTCTGATTCAGTCTGGGGGACACTGCGATCCCTCCCTTCTGCTTTTCTTCTTTGTGCTCTTGTTTGACTGGCCTTTTCTCCTTGGGCTTTTTAATTAACTGAACAAGAGGGGGCAGGGGGATTGTAGAGGGGAGGGGTCTGTCGGCAGTACTAAAAGTGAACTAGTTAGGTGCCAACTCACCAAGCTCCCTCCACAACCCATGGTAAGCAGTGTCCCCCAGACTGGATGAAAGAGAAAAGAGGATTTATGTACTTACGTTAAATCCGTTTCTCTGATTCCAACGTAAGTACATAAATCCTCTTTTTTGGGGGTCTGGGGAGATTTGTGTTTTGCTTTTTTTGGCCCTGCCTACATGCTTCAGTACATCCCATTGCCATGGAGGATTGTAGAGGAGCAATGCAAATAATTATGGTTATTTTAATTTATTTTCCTTTAAAATACTCTGTATTGTGGCAGTCTAGTTTTTCACTCATGTTGATATGTTTTGGCTTCCCAAGTTTAATATGAAAAACAAGGACATAGGGAAAAGGAGGAGCTGCTTTATATATGGTCTGAGGCGTTTTTAAGTAACCTGTCTCTACCTCAACTGTAAAGGGAAACTATCCATTGTAATGACTGCCATTGAGTATTTTGAGGAAAAGGAATTAACAGTAACCATAATTCACATTTGTCAATGCATTATTTACTTATTGTTAAATGAAGCTGTGGTAAGAATAAAACCCAAATTGCATGCAGGCAGAAACTTTCATGGGCACTGCCATCAAACTGCAACTGAAACCTAAATCAAAGTGCTACCACACCAAAACTTAGATAAAAAAAATGTATTTTAAGGGAATCAATTTGTTTTCCATTATAACAAGTAAAGGAAAAAAACATATATTGATTCCCTTAAAATAAAGATAATTAGTATGTAAATATTTTCTTGATAAAGATGTTTTCCATTTTAGCATTCACTAGTTTTCTTCTTCGTTGTAATATTTTATTTTTGTTTAAATACATTTTTATTCACTTTTTTTCAGAATGGAACAGTACAGCTTGTGCTATAATAATACAACCCATAACATTGAGAACTTGTAATACAAATAAGGTATGGAGGCTGGAATCCCTCCAGAGGGAAAGGTCATCGTGGGTAATAGAATATGAGCAGAAATGAGTTAACAGTATAAAGGTTGAGATATCCGAAGTACCATAAAGGGGGGAGGGGGAGAGAAAGAAGGAAGAGCAGGAGCTAGAGACACAGAGGAAAAAGGATGGGGGGGGGTGTGTATGGTGAGTAAAGGGAAAAACAAAGAAGAAGGGAAGGAAAACAGATCGAAGTGAGTCTCGGGTCAAGCAATTGCTAAAGTCTCTATATTTTCATTTATTAAGAAGAGTGTGTGGCGGTAAAGTAATCCAGCCAATTATGCCATGAGGAGAGAACCTTGTTTGGGCGATCATTAACTATACTAGTCATGTGCTCTAGGAGATTTTTTTTATATATATATATATATATATATATTTTAGTATTCTATGCCAAACATTCTGAATTAGTTCGGAAATAGAGGGGCTCTCTGGTTGTTTCCATTTCCTAGCTATTAAACATCTGGCTGCTGTCAAAATATGACCCGGGAGTTTTCAAGTTACTTTGTGGGTGTCGGGTGGAAGTTGAGGAAGAAAAAAGTATGATAGGTGGAATGGGGACCTTGAACTTGAGAAATAGATTTTCTCCATTACAGAGAGAGAGGTTTTGGAGCACTGAGGAAGATTTTTTTATTCCATGCCCAAACTCCCAAAGAAGATACCATTTACAAAAAATTTAATTTAAGAGAAAATATAAAAGTAGCATCTCCTATGAAAAGGAGACATATAGAAGAAGAGGCAAGCGAGGGGGATCTAAGAGACAGAAAGAGAAGACACTACTGAAGAAATCTTCTGATCCCAAACCCCTTGACCCCAAATCTTTGGGTATTTTTAATCTTTCTGACCACGCCCTCACTCAAGAAGAACTTAAATTACTCAGCAAGGGGTTATCCTTTGCACCCACTAATGTATCTAATGATTTACATCTGTTTTTGGACTTAAATAGATTCACTAGAAGACTTGCCTTAAAGAGGCATTTTCTTAAAAGGAATGAGGAAGTTATTGAACCTACAACTTCTAAAGAATCAGCATCAGGTCTAAAATTGCCATCCAAATTTTATCCTCTTGAATCCAGGGGTAGTAATGTAGAAATGTTTCATCAGCTGGTAAAAAATGATCTTTGCCAAGCTAATAATCAGAAAAGATATAAAAGGAATATTTCACCCTCTGAGAAAAAAGCGCTAGATAATCTAATGAATAATGAGAGGATTGTCATCAAGCAAGCTGATAAGGGGGGGGGGGATTGTTGTTTTGAATAGGACTGATTACATCCTAGAGTCTATGAGACTTCTAGATGATGAATCATCATATAGAAAATTAGAACGAGATCCCACTGTTGGCTTTGTAGAGGAGCTTAAGATGATCCTATATGAGGCTTTAAGAGAATATATTAACTCGTGACGAATATTCTTTTCTCCTTCAGGACTCGCCGGTTATTCCAATTTTTTACTATCTGCCAAAAGTGCATAAATCGATAAAGAAGCCCCCTGGGAGACCCATTATAGCAGGGATCGGCTCCCTCACGTCACATGCGTCTCAATAAGTTGACTTCTTTATTAAGAAGTATGTTAGTAGTCTACCAGCTTTTTTGAAAGATTCTACTTCTTTATTGCAACTTTTGGGTGAAATACAATGGAAACCAACTTTTAAATGGGTCACAATAGATGTACAAGCTCTGTACATATCTATTTGTCATAAGGGAATAGAAGCGGTTAATTATTATCTTCAATTGGATAAGAGTGTAGACCATGGACTCAAGATTTTTATTTGTAAACTGATTCGATTCATTTTGTCTCGGAATTATTTCAAATTTTTGGAGGGCTTCTATTTATAAATATGCGAGACGGCAATGGGGACTATATTTGCCCCCAGCTTCGCTAATCTCCTTATGGGAAGATGGGAATCTGAGTTTATCTATGGGGAAAAGAATCCTTTCTCTGCACATATTGTCTTCTACCGTAGATATATAGATGATATTATTTTGATTTGGGATGGTCCTCTTCAACCATTGGAAGAATTATTATGCTATCTGAATATAAATGACTTCAATTTGAAATTTACATCTAAGACTAATGATACCATCATAGAATACCTAGATTTGGTTCTTGAAACTAAAGGTACTGAGATACAAACAAAAACCTTTATTAAAGTTGGTACAAACAGCTACTTGCACTATGATAGTTGCCACCTTATGAAGTGGAAAGATAATATTCCCAGGTCACAATTTAATCGTATAAAACGAAATTGCTCAGACGAAAATACATATAGAGAACAATCTCTCATCTTTGCAGAAAGATTCAAGGCTAGAGGCTATCCCGATCCAATCATTTCTGATGCGCTCGTAAAAACAAATAATGTTGATAGAAAAGACATACTGGTGTATAAGAACAAAAATAAAGAGGAGCATAAGGAGATAGTTCCATTTATTACTGAATTTAGTAAAGATGACAGGAAAGTGAAATCTATCTTGAATAAACATTGGAAATTAATTCGCATGGACCCAATTTTGGGCCCTGTGGTTCCGCCAAAACCAGATATTGTCTTTAAGAAAACTAAAAACTTGAAGTCTCTACTAGCACCTAATATGTTGAGGGTTATGACTGATGATAAGGTTACATTTTTGGATAAATTAGGTAAAGGTTCTTTTAAATGTAGTTCATGTAACGTATGTAAACTCATTTCCCCCCTAAATCATGTCTTCTATGACTCATCACATTTGAGAGAGTTTAAAATTCGTGACCGCATTAATTGTCTCGCGACGTCTGTTATTTTACTTATTAGAATGCCCATGTGGTAAGGCCTATATAGGTAAGACAAAGAGAGCTCTAAAGATTCGGATTCAGGAGCATGTAAGGGCTATTAAAAATAAGTCAGACTTACAGTATCTAGGCATTTTATGACATGCCAAAATTCGGACCCTAGTGGTCTTAAGTTTAAAGGGATTGAGCATGTGGTGTTGGGTGCACGAGGTGGTGATTTAGCGAAAAAACTCACCTGCAGAGAGATGTACTGGGTGTTTAGATTAGACACATTGGCACCTAAAGGTCTTAATGAAGCCTTTGAAATGACCTCATTTCTGAATTCATATCATATATGGATTAGTAACCTTGTCCCTTTCTCTTTGTAGGTGTACTTTGTTATGATCTGTTCTATGCTTTTATCTGTTTTATTCTGCTATTCCTATGTGTATTTTACTAGTTAGCTATTTGTTGTATTAGTTAGGCATCCGCTTATCTTGCGGGTTAATGGGGATCCTAATTAAGGACCTCTTAATTTATACTATTGTATATGTATTTGTACCTGTTACCGGAATGTATTCGGTTTTATATCTCTGTTTGTACTGATTGGCATAGCCGTCTATATCTTACTAATCTAGATGCAATTCTTTTGTGGGTTATGTATTTATCATTATGTGTTGACATATGACTAGTCCTGCTTAGTGGTTTAAGTTATTCATTCACGATCGCTATACCGGAAGTGCCAAGCCGGAAGTGACATATCGGGACATAGTTGATCCCGCCTATTCCGGAAATCACGATCGGATTGGTGCCACGCTAAAGAGGACTTGAATATAAGAGCTGGCTGCCATATGTCTCACTATGACTCCTTGAAAAAGTCTTCTTTAAGACGAAACACGTTGGAGGTGTTTGCGCTGTTCTCCAAATCCTGCGCTCACTTATTGGATGTCTGGATTGCCGCTGGCTGGTACATTCCATTATCTGCGAGTGTCCATTGGACAGATAAGCTGTTTTATTACTTTTTTCATGTACGGGCATTTACTATCAGAGCCTGCTGTGTGAAATCTTATGTGATTAAATCCTTGATTTTATAAGTAATCCGGTGTGGTTCACTGGCGGTATTATACTATTGTGGCCTGTCTTTGAGTTTGCAGTACTCTCCATGTTCCATGTCAAGAGGGAATATCTGCTATCCAGGAACACCCTGACCGCCTGTCTCCATTTGTGGTGCCATCAGAGGGATTTTCCCATTTACTTATTGGCTTATATACTTTGAACATCTGGTACGAGCACTATATATGTTTGGAAGATTACGATTGTATATCACTTTTAATTGCACTATGTGTGGCGCCCCCTGTCTTTTGTATTTTATCTACTAGGCCTTACACCTGCAGACAGGTGTCATATGACTGGGGAGCTGCCTACCTAATCTAAGTATATTTTAATTATTATTCACTATTTGCACTTTATTAGCGCTCTATAGCTTAGAAACATTGGGTTTCATATATATATATATATATATATATATATTATAATATAATTATAATATTTATTTTAGTATTATATGTCAAACATTCTGAATTAGTTCGGAAATAGAGGGGCTCTCTGGTTGTTTCCATTTCCTAGCTATTAAACATCTGGCTGCTGTCAAAATATGACCCGGGAGTTTTCAAGTTACTTTGTGGGTGTCGGGTGGAAGTTGAGGAAGAAAAAAGTATGATAGGTGGAATGGGGACCTTAGATTAGTTATTTTATAAATAAGTTCAGCAACCTCATTCCAGAAAGAGATGATTTTTGGATAACTCCACCAAATATGGGACAGGAACCCTCGATGGCCACAATTGCGCCAGTAGAGGTCAGAGGTTGTCGGATAGATTGTCTTCAGTTTGGATGGGACTAAATACCAACGGAATAAGAGTTTGTAAGAATTTTCTTTTATCTGTGTACAGATTGAGGATTTGGCAACTGCCTCGCGAATCTCCGTCCATTTCTCAGGATCTATAGTTTCAGCCATCTCTTCCCAGCGGAGCTCATGAGTCTCTTTGTCAGGCAAATTGTGATTCATTAGTAGAGAATAGAAAGTAGATATTAAGCCTTTAGATGATGTTTTGTTTTCACAGAAGGTTTCTAGGGGAGAGGGATTATGAGGGACCCAAGGGTCTATTAAGGAGGAAAAAAGGTGTTGCATTTGTAGGTACTGATAAAACACATAAGTGGAGTGGCGAAAGCGTTCACGGAAGGCAGCAAATGTCGGGAAAAATCCCATTGGGACTATATCGGATAGACACAAAATATTGTTTTGTCCATTGGGAAAAAGTTTTTGGGTTAATACCCGGAGGGAAAGAGGGGTTATGCCAAAGTGGAAACATTCGCTTGGGATTAGCCAAAGCGAAGTGTTGGGGGGAGAGAGTGAAGAGGAGAAAGATCTTTAGGGTCTAGCCAAAATAAGATACTAGGGGATAGCATCTGAAGGAGGTCCGCTTCTGTGTCCACCCAGAGCTTGGTCTGAGAAAGAGAGTGAGAGAGAACTGCTTGGGTGAGGTGAGACCCCAGGTAGTATTTATGGAGACATGGAAGTCCCAGACCACCATTTTGAGCGTGTCGGAAGAGAACTTTGAGGCGAACTCTTGGACGTCGACTGAACCACACAAATTGTGAGATGCTAGGCTTTAGATCTTTGAGGAAATGTGATGGGACACGTACAGGTAGAGTCTGGAAGAGATAAAGAATCCTTGGCAGAATATTCATTTTAACTGAGGTCACTCTACCAATCCAAGAAATATACTTCGGGGACCAGGATTTGAGGTCTCGTTTCAGGGCGGCTACTAGTGGGGGGAAAGTTGGCAGAAAAAAGACGGTCATAGGTTTTGGTGATATTAACCCCTACGTTTTTAATGTGATGTGGCTGCCAGTGAAATTTGAAGGTGTCCTGTAAGTGTCTTTGAGTATTAGAAGGGAGATTGAGGGCCAGGGCCTCAGTTTTGTCGGAGTTGATTTTAAAGTTAGAGAGCAGACCATATTCATTAATTTCAGTTAAAACAGATGGAACAGACACATGAAGGTTTGTAAGGGTGAGAAGCACGTCGTCTGTGCAACGGGCTAGTTTAGACAATCTTGAGCCTGTGGAAATACCGGAGATATTAGGGTTGAGGCGAATTCTGGAGGCTAGAGGTTCCATCATTAGGGCAGGGAGGAGAGAGGGGGCATCCCTGTCTGGTGCCATTCCGGATTGGGAATGCAGCTGAAGCGCACCCATTAGCCAGGACAGTTGCTGAAGGGTTGAAATATAAGGAGGCAATTCCATTTAGAAAGGAGCCTTCAATGTTCGCTACTTTGAGGACATAGCGCATGAAGGCCCATGAGACTCGATCAAAGGCTTTTTCAGAGTCGAGTGAGAGCACCAGAGCTGGGGTTTTAAGCTTATTGGAAGCATGGATCAGATTCATAATTTTTCTAGTATTTTCAGCTGCCTGATGGTTAGGGATGAACCCCACCTGGTCAGGGTGGGCCAAGAAGGGGATCACACCGGCCAAACGATTGGCTAGAATCTTGGCCAAAAGTTTTAGATCTATATTTAATAATGAAATTGGGCGATAGCTTGCACAAAGACTAGGATTCTTTCCTTCTTTCCGGATGACTACTATATTAGCTCTGGTGGTAGCGCTGTCAACTTTCGGGCCAGAAGAATCGAATTAAAGAGACCTAGAAGCATGTGCAAAAGGACAGGAAGCATTTTTTTTGTAATATATGGCTGTGAGACCGACTGGGCCTGGGGCAGACGCATTTCTCAGGGATTTAATTGTGCATTTCAATTTATCAGTGGATATTTCCTGACTAAGGATGATTGTGACTCACTAAGTGTGGGGAGATGACGTGTTCAGAAATGTTTTGATCCGAGGTCTGGGGTCTTTGGGGAGGGGGTGTCAGCATGTAAATCATACAATTTGGAGTAGAATTCCTGGAAGCGATTAGCTATCTTCTGTGGGTCAAATAGCTTACTGGCGGAGGCATCCTGAAAATGAATAATTCTATTGCGGGTCCATTTAGCACGTAAACTACGAGCCAAGAGAGCGTCCGCCTCATTTCCATTCTCGTAGAATCTTTGACGCAGCCATTTCAGCGTGTTGGCCGCTTTATTGGACAACAGTTGTTGTAATTGAGCTTTTACAGCCAAGATTTTGATTTGCGTTTTGGATAACTTTGATGTTTCTTGGTGAGAGAAACAAGCTCAGATTTGAGGTCCTGAATGCGTGTTTTTTCTGGGCAGAGGACATGCTAATTAGGAGGCCTCGGATAGTGGCTTTATGCGTCTCCCATAGGACAGAATGCGAGATATCTGGGGAGGAATTAAAGTGCTTGAACTCCTCAAATTGCATGCAACACTGTTTGTAAGTTTTCTGGTTTGGAGAGAAGGGTGTCGTGCATGCGCCAGGACCGATGGGGGCGGACTGAGGGAAGGATATCAACATCAAGAGAAACTGCCGCATGATCAGACCAGGTGACTGGAATTGTATCCGAAGAACGCAAGGAAGGAATGGAGGATTTATCCGTGAAAATCATGTCTATGTGGGTATGGACGTTATGAGGGACGGAAAAGTGTGTGTACGCGAGCAGAAGAGTTCAGGACTCGCCAAGAATCATAGAGATCATGTAGCTAAATTAGGGAGCGAGAGTCTCTGGAGGTCCGCAGAGAGGAGGGAGATGGTGGCGAGCGATCTAGCTTTCCAATCCAACGTGACATTAAAGTCACCACCCAAAATGACATGTCCCTTGAGAGAGTTTAGCGAAGAAGTCTGAAAAGTAGAATCCTTGTCCCACATTAGGAGCATAAAGAGTCGCTATGGTTATGGGCGTTTGAGAGAGCCGATCAATATTGTGTATCTGCCTTGGTCATCTGCTATTGGGGCTTGTACAGTTAACGGAACTGACTAGTGGACTAGGATAGCAGTGCCACTAGTTTTGCGAGGAGAGGTGGAGTAGAAAGCATGTGGGAAAGTTCTATTTGTGAGACTTTGGTGCGAGTGTGTAAAATGGGTTTCCTGCAGGAGGACTATGTAAGCTTTAAGACGTGTTAACTCTTGGAGCGCCATGGTGCGTTTCTGCGGGGCATTCAAGCCGTTAACGTTCAGAGATATTATCTTAATAGTCATGGTGGATGTGGGAACGGAAAGCTTAGTGAGGCGAGCCTATAGAGTAGAAAAAGAGGGAAAAGCCGAAGAGGTGTTATTATGAAAGGTGTGGGAGGGGTAGGGAAGGGACCGGAATTGGGGAACCCAGACTCCGGTTTAGAAGGTGAATGACATTCTGTGTGTCAGTGGGGTTTGTGGGGGTCGTGACTGGCAGACAAAGCGACAGGGACAAAAACAAACTAACAAAATTGTTAAGATAGGAGAGGGGAGAGCATAATGTACCTTGGGAAAGGAATCATAATCCGAGAGGGGGAGGACCTAGACCTAAACCTAAACCCAGAAAATCCATCCGGACAATGGCATCTCGTTTGAACTGGTATGAAGGCATATCGGATATAATATGGGGGAACATCCAGAAAAGAGGGCACTATGACAAAATAGTTTAAAGTCTGTGTACAAGTGGGGGGGGGAGGCTGGGAAAAAATTGAGTGTGTGTATGTTTTAAAGGTCAAGGGTCTATATAGGAGGAAACCTGGAAACCGGGAGGACACAGCGATAGTAATGTGTTTTTAAGTAAGCAAAATCCAAAAGGAGAACTTACCAAGCATCTAGAATAGTGTACAACGCTAATGACAGTTATTGGGTAACAATAACCCATAGAACATAACCATATCAAAGTAGTGTAAATTGGGGATGGCTCAAATGATATGCATATATGAATCCCAGAGTACACTATTGTGAAGAGCCATTAAGCGGAAATGTTACAATAATCTGCACATGACGTGGAAAATCAAACATGTATTCTTAGAAACAGTATCACAGGCATGAAAACATATCTGCAAAAGCATGAAAAACCCTAACGGATGGTGTGGGCAATGCAGCTAAACAGATCATAGACTAAATACAAATAAAATGGGACTACCGTCAGGATGGGAGAGCACAGGCTGATCGAGGCTTTTATCGGCTTAGGAGCTATATCGCTGACAGCCTGAAAATTGGGAGGATACAGCCCCAACAGTGTGCACTAATATCAGAAATGGCTATGCTGAAAACTAACACAAAATGTAAAGAAGCTTATGCAACTATAGGTAAATAAAGAGGACTAAAACCTGGATATAGAAACCTCGCACCTAGAGGAAGGGACCAAAGAAGCCCCCATATATTTAACAGGAATTATGAGGCTTGGAGCGGGCCCCGGGCGACCATATAATCTCTGACATAGAGAGAAAATACAGTAATCAAAAGAACATAACCTTGTCTAAATAGTGTAAATTAGGAGGGACCCAGCAGAAGAGCGACGGTGATTCCCAGAGTACACTACTGTGCAGAACCATTAAGTGGAAATTTTACACCTGTCTGATAATGACACGGAAAAATCAAACATATATTAATAGAAACAGTTTCTTAGGAAAGTACTATTAAGCAAAGTCCTCTGGGATGAAAACATTCACTTGAAGCAGTTGAATATACGAGTTCAAGATCAGCGCTGGTCCGGAGAACCTGTAATGGAAAGCAGAGAGAGAAAAAAGAAAAGCGAAAAAAGGGGGAAAAACACACAATCAAGACTTGTTGATGGCGGACAGAAGCCCGACGAGGAGACCTAATAGCAAATTAGGCTGTAGTCCAAGAACGTGAAAGATCTTCGCGGCAGGGGAGAGCTGTTTGCGGGCAGTGTTGGAGAGGTCATCGGGATGCCCAACTTCTCCAGCATTAAGAGACCTTCTTCTTCGTGAGTCTTAATCCTATGGAAGGAGTAGTTGAGAGTAACTTGAAAAGAAAAGGGAAAGCCCCATTGATATCGAATTTCTGAGGGCTTTTGTGATGGTGATCAGATTGGGGCATTTCCTTAGAGTTCAAGGAGCTAAGTCCTGAAAAAACTGGATATGACCAGAGTAAGAAACAGCTGGAGTATTGCGTGTCACAACTATAAGTTGCTCTTTGGCAGTGTAATAATGTAATCTCATCACCACGTCTCTGGGCAGTTGGTCCGCAGGGGGTTTGGCACGCAGAGCTCTGTGGGGACGACCCAGTACAAAGTCGGAATAAGGAGTGTTAGGTGTTAGGAACTCCCAAGTCAGTACAGTGAAACTCAGGAACTACTCTGAAGGCGAGGTGTTCGCTGGAGCCCCTAGTGGTGGGGATAGACTGGGCTGCGGGCCGACCGAGGGTTGAGTAACGTATACTGACTTAAAGGAGTTCCCAGAAGAGGAGTGATTGGCGGACTGTAGTTAAGAAGAATCCTAGGTCAAAGGGTCACAGGCACAGATGCAATATCCAAAGACAAGCAAAGGGTCAAACTCACAGGCAGAGAAGCAAAATCCGAATTCCAGGCAAAAGGTCGAGGTCCGAAGAGAAGGGTCACAGGTCCAATAACAAGCAGGGGTCAAAACAGGGGTAGTCAAATCCAAGGTAGCAGGAACCAAAACAGATAACACAAGCAGGCAGCAGGACTGAGGACAGAACGCTATAACCGGCAATGAGGCTTAGTCCTCATTGCCTTAAATAGTTCAAGCAGCCAATCCGAGAGAAGCCCACACAGGAGAAGCCTAATAGATAGAAGTGCTGGTGGCCAATCGTAATGCAGTGCTCAGCTGCATACTAATAACTGACTCCTCTACAAGCTGCCTCCTAGGCACCTGGACAGCCATGATTGGCTCTCACCTAACTAGCCCTGTGCGCGCCCGCCTATTAACCAGCTGGCCGGACGCGGCGTCAGGGAATCTGTAGCGTCCCGGTTGTTGCCCAGGCAACCGGGATGTGGAAACCGGAAGTGACGTCCCGGTTACCTTAGCAATAGCGTCATTGGAGGATCCTGGAGAGTCGCGGCGGTGCCCGCGGCCACCGCGATCTCTAACATTAGGTAGGCATTGGCGGAGGAGGCCCTCTAAATATTTAGGTAGAGCATCAGTGTCAATGAGCTCCGGGATATTATTCAGGCGGACATTTCAATGTCTTCATTGTGATCTTGCATATCTGAGAGAGATTGATGTATATCTGTGAGTTGTTGGTCAACCGATTCCTGATGAGAGCAGATATCATGCACTTTGCATTCTAATGAGTCTGTGCGGTCACCAAGGGCAAGAACCTCCGCTTTAATCTCCTGAATGACTGCTCTCATCTCCGTTTGTATGGTGGTTTGAATTATTTTCAACAGCTCTGGTGTGGAGCAAATTACATTTGAGGGTTGAGACTCCTTGTGGTCCGAGAACGGCGATATAGGAGCTTCAGGTGTAGAGGAACTTGCTTGTGTTCTGTTTTTGCGAGGAAACATGGCTGGCTGGACAGCTCTTTTCGGTTTTTGAGACATGACTCAGACAGCAGGAGAAACACCAATGCGGTACCACACAATTGTAGAACACTATGCCCAAAGCGTTATGGTAGCGTAAGATCCGCAAGGTTCAAGGGAGGAGTCTAGTTACTCCATAATAATCAGATTTTTTGCAGACAGAAGAATAATAGAACACTGGGATTCTGAGTTATCATGTATAAGGAATGTAGCACTTGCAATGATCAAAGAGCAGTAAAGTGTTATATATACAGTCACTAAATGGCGTCCCAGGCCAACGAACAGTTTTGAAGAAAGTCCAGGAAACCGAAATTATGAACTGTACAGTTTAGCTGCTAGGGTACCGAATAAGTACTGCAAAGAATGATATATAATTTAGCCACAAGATGGCATCACCGTATTACTTTATGCTTTAATGAAGTCAGCAAAGACCCTACTCTGATGGCACAGGAGCCTTGATCCTTAGCCTAATGTGACATGATGCTGGATTTTGTGAGGGGTATCTGTCTTCAGCGGCTCACTTGTAATCTTCGTGAGAAGCGGTATGTGGGTAAAATTCTCAGAAGACTCACCCTGCCTTGAAGGCCGACCAGGCGCTGCACCCTCTGCCCCCCAAATGGGTTTTCGTGTCCTTGAGAAATACGGCTGTAGATTGCAGCCAGAGATGTCAGCTGGGCTGCCTGCACAGGGCAATACCCGTCCACAACCACAGCAGTCCGAGCAATCAGCAAGGCAGATGGAGGACCCCCTCTGGGTGACGGCAGAAGGCTGCACGAGCGGGACCTCACCCCACTGCTAGGCAGCGATCAACTTCACCCGGCGGGCTGACAGGCAGAGATAGACTGCTGGATGACGGTAAGTCTCTGATGGTTAACCTCCCACAGTCCGACTGGTAGTGTGCAGTCTTGGGACCCAGAGACTGTGCCTTGCCACGGGCAGGCGCGTGGAGGGCTAGGCCGCATGCACAGGACCCGGGTGTATGCTAAAGCCGTGGGTGTAAGAGCCTTAGGTGTGAATTGCGAATACATTTGTATACCAAACCTAATGATTGCCTGCCTGTACTTTTGTGTTATTGAGCCGTAAGGGGTTAAGGCAGAGTTTCCCAAACCCAGTCCTCAGGTCTCCTTAACAGTGCAGGTTTTCCATATCTCCTTGCTGGAGCACAGGTGTATTCATTACTGACTGACACATTGTAACAGATCCACAGGTGTGGATTATGTTACAATTATGTCACGTGATCCAGAAAACCTGCACTGTTAGGGAGCCCTGAGGACTGGGTTTGGGAAACCCTATGTTAAGGGTTAATCCCTTGATTGCAGATGTGTGCCTTGCTACCTTTGTGTAACAAGGAGTGCTCATTGCGTGCCAGTATGGGACAGAATAGGGGGGTCATATTGCTCTATTCAATAGGTGGTGGCAAGACCGAAGTGGGTGTGGTTGTGTGAGCGCTATTTGGGGGCGATTCAGCAAATCTAACCTGTGCGATGGGTGAGAAGAAGATTGAGTGCTGGGATTGTGTATAACCCCATACCGTAAACACTACCAAATCACGAGTGTACAAAGTGCGGTTTGTGACTGGTAAAGGTAGTTAGGATAGGTTTTCCTGACAAAATAGAGGTGATATATTGTCTGGGTGAATATATGAGAAGATATTAAATCACGGAGTAGCCAGCGAGGGGCTTATCCCTGACACACAACATTAAAACCACCTGCCTAATATTGTGTAGGTATGCCTCGTGCCGCCAAAACTGCTCTGACTCATCAAGGCATGAACTCCGCAAAACCTCTGAAGGTGTCCTGTGGTATCTGGCACCAAGACAATAGCGCAAGATCCTTTATGTCCTTGAGTTCCGGTTGGGGCCTCAATGGCTCAGACTTTTTTTTTTCAGCACATCCCACGGATGCTCAATTAGAGGCAAAGTCAACATCATGAACTCTTTGACATAATCCTCAAACCATTCCTGAACAATTTTTGAAGTGAGCAGGGCTGAAAGAGGCCACTGCCACCAGGGAATACCGTTGCCATGAAGGGGTGTACTTGGTCTGCAACAATATTTAGATAAGTGGTCATGTCAAATCCATCTTGGACCCATGAATCCCTCCAGCAATGCACTACCCCCTATTATGCACTCACTGACAGAGCAAATTAGGGTGCTTGAATACAGAGTGACTAGCGGTCTCTCCGGACCGCTGTCACTCTTGTGGCCTCACCGATAACCGGCGCTGCCATTAGGCAAGGAGGGCCGGTTATCGGAATGAAAAAGAAATGCCGGCGGCCATTTTAAAATCCGCGGAGGAGAGGAAACGGAAAGGGGCCATACCAAGATCCCCCTCATACATAGGAGGGGGCATCGGGGTGAAAATCCGCTGCGGAGACCTCAATTGAGGTCTCCACTACTCTGCTATATATATATATATATATATATATATATATATATATATATATATATATATATATATATATATATATATATAATATTTGTTTTCTTTCTCCTCCCCGCTAATGGGGCAGGAAAAGCACTTCAGATAGATAGCATTATCAGAGGGGGGGAGCTAAGATATAGAGCTCCCCTGCTCTGCATGGAAAGTTGGACTAGCCTGGCCTTTTGGCGCCAAATAGAAGCCCAGGAAAGGACACAGAGCAGAGGGAGCAGGCACAGGCACTGCTGTTGTACTTTTCCCCGTTTGGCCTGTGGCTAAGTATCTGATTTATTTGAACATATATTATTGTATTGCTGACTGCAAAGTGGGCAAGTGGGAGTTATATTATAGTTCTCCCACTTGCCAAGTTATTTTATTTTGGTTTAACAATTTACAAGTATAACTTTTATGTCCGATTACTTGTTTCTTTTTTCTTTTTCATATTATTTTCTCTGCTGTCTCTCGCTCTCTAACAGCTAAATTTAAGTGTATGTTTGGTGTGCCTTCCTTTGTAAAATGACAGATAAAGGAAAGGGCCCTCAAGTAAAGTGTTTCACATGTTCAAAATGTAATGCAAAATTACCTAGTGGGCAGAGGGACCCGTTGCCTCTATGTTCTGTCTGCGATGCAGGGGGTCCCCCTACGCAATCCCAGCTTGTTACAGCCCCACTGACGGAGGAACCGGCCTGGATGGCCTCCCTGACACAGTCGGTTTCCTCTTTAGCACAGATGGTGTCACAGTCCAATCAGCTGATGTCTACTGTGGCAGCTGCGGTGGCTAATAGTGCTAGTACGCCTTTGGGCCTCCCTGCTGCCACAGGTTTTTTTGAAGAGTCTATGCCAGGACCTTCCTCATTGCTTACAGACCAGGCCCCTGTTCCCACAGAACCTGCATGGTCCGCAGCATTTATTAAGGGTTTGGATAAACTAAACCAGTTACTTGAATCCCCAAACATCCCGCCTGCTAAAAGGAAGTGGCCTAGATCCACTAATACCCTTATGGTTCTTTCAGACCCGGAGGGGGTTTCAGAGGAGGAGGGGGAAGTATATTCTGATCCTGACCAGGGGCAACCTTTGGAGCAGGAAGAAGACCCTAAAAGCCATTTTATTAATGATTTGGTTTTAGCGGTAAGAGAGGCGTTGGACCTCCCAGAACCGGAGGATCCTACTCCTAGAGACAGATGCCTCTTTAAGAAGGCCAAAAGGAAGGCAATTCGTTTTCCCCCTTCGGTAGAACTCAGAGATATTGCAGAGGGAGCCTGGAAACAGCCTGATAGAAGGTTCTCTGTTCCCAGAAAGTTCCCTTCCCTGTATCCATTACAGGAGGAAGATGTGGCCCGGTGGGAGAGTATCCCTAAGGTAGATATTCCAGTAGCCCGTTTGGCTAGACACACTTTACTACCAGTCCCAGGTTCAGCAACTGTGCAGGATGTCAATGATCGCAGGGTGGAATCCCAGCTAAAATCTATATTTGTGGCTGCGGGTTCTTCCTTTAGACCCACATTTGCTTCAGCTTAGGTTGTTAGAGCCATGGAAACATGGGCAGACCAACTGGCAGGGGCCTTACAGGACTCAGATTTACTTCCCCTGGCTTTGCATCTGAAAGAGGCATCGGGGTACCTTTTATGAGGCGGCTCAGAACTCAGCGTCAGTGTCCTCCTCTATTCAGGCTGCATCCATTTCAGAAAGAAGAACGTTATGGCTGAAATCCTGGGAAGGAGATTCGGAATCAAAGAAGTCTGTTGAATCCATTCCTTTTTCAGCAGCAGGTTTGTTCGGGCCGCAATTGGATACTATGATTGCCCAGGCAACAGGGGGCAAAAGCACTTCTTTGCCGGTATTCTCAGGTAGGGGCAGGACTTCTCGGGTCAGCTTCTTTCGTCAGCCCTTTAGAGGGAACTCCTGGCCTAGAGGACAGTCATTTAGAGGTAGACAACCAAATGCTCGAGGCTCCTCCGTCAGGGGTAGATCCTCGTTTGCGGCTAGGCGCCAGGCCTCTAGGACACAGGAGAAGCCTGTGTCCTGACGACCACTCTACTCTGCCAGAGGTGGCGCCACGGGGGGAGAGGTCTGTCTCTGTTCGGGAACAGTGGGCAGCGTCATCCCAAGGCACTTGGATTCGGGGATTATCGGCGCATATCGTAGATACACCAGCGGGGAAGCACACAACGCCCAGCGCCGACTGTTCCAAAGCCCGGTAACATCGCCTTATCCTTCCCATCGGACGCGTCAACCTAGACACCAGCTCTATTGATCACAGCATCAACAAACACCATTCGGGACAGCGGACAGGAACCAAGGCACCGGTCTTGATGGTAGTTGATAGCGTACTCACTAGCATCTGAAGGTAATTGCAATTGCATGGCACATCTAACCTGACATACACCAATTACCACTCTGGACATAGTTCCTATCTCACATACTGCGGCCTGCTCAATACGGACATCCGCCGGCCAATTGGCACGACACTGCCATCTTCACAATTTATATCTATTGATCAGAAATAACGCTTAACACTGTCTTAAATTGTTTAACATTGTATACTTCAATAACTGTATACCATTTACCATTCACTATTGTGTTATATTGTTACCACTGTTCTTATCCTCGGTATTATTAGTGTTCGCACATCTATACCCACTCATTCATCACGGTTACTCCGAGTCCATACTGGACACTATCCACTTTTGTACTCGAGCGCAAGGTGATACCCCTCCCTCTTTCTATAGCAACTTTTAGGAGTGTGGTTAGCTCCTTATCATCCAGCAGCTCGTACATCCCTGTTGCCCTAGTGCATCCACCACTCTCCACTCCTTACCAAAGTAACATCCACATGATGGTTCATATGCCCATTGTAAGGATTTTCAGTGGGGAACAGGGGTCAGCAAGGGCACTCTGACTGTTCTATTGTCATGCAGCACTATATGCAGCAAGCTTCAATGCACTGTTTGTTCTGACACCTTTTTATTATAGCAATCATTCATTTTTTCAGCAATTTGTGCTACTGTAGCTCTTCTATGGGATTTGACCCGACTGGCTAGCCTTCACACCCCATGCGCTTCAATAAGCCTTTGGCACACATGACCCTGTTCACCGGTTGTCCTTCCTTGGACCACTTTTGCCATTTGGATATGCTCTGACCCAGTCTTCTAGCCATCACAATTTGGTCTTTGTCAAAGTCGCTCAGATCCTTACACTTTACCATTTTTCTTGCTTCTAAAACATCAACTTCAAGAACTGGTTGTTCACTTGCTGCCTAATATATCCCACCCCTTGACAGGTGCCACTGTAATCAGATAATAAATGTTATTCACTTCACTTATCATTGGTTTTAATGTTGTGGCTGATTGTTGTATATAGTTTGTGACACAGAAACCCTTAGGTGATGCATACACGAACAACTTCTTACGTTATAAGCAGTACTGTTATTGGTCCATCACAATAAAACAGCAAACACTTCTGCAGGATGACACCAAGAAAACTAACACTGAATAGACATAATTTTCCTGTCTGTCATCGGCCACTCTATGGCACCACTCCTCCCAGAGCCTTGTCTTGATTCACAGGTGACACTCCCACCTGGTCCAAAGAGAAAGGGTCTCTTCAGGTGCTGTATCCCTGTAGACACACCCAGTCAGCTGTAAAAGAAAACATTTCCACCTCCATCATGCAAGTTAAATCACACTATACTTTTACTTTCTCATAGCTATGTCCTCCATCTGTTTATCTGTGAACTAGGTACACTGCTGTATTAAGCGTGCAATGTCTGCATAGGATAGTGTACTGGTGGATGTGTGCAGTGAGCGAATCCTCAGTACAGAATTCATTTTCCAGGAATAAGTTTATTTCTACTGGTGCTACAGGGGTCTGCAAGGTCTCATGCACACACACATGCATTACCTGACACTCAATGCATTGAGTTTCACTTTGCAACTTTTACTCTGAACTCTATATAGAAGACAAGGCTTCGAACACAGGATAGTCCCTCACAGATTACACAGGTTGAAGCCAGGGAAGAAATTACAAATGCAAAACATACTGGTTACCCATTTAGTGACACTTTTCCAATGTTTAATGGAAGGCACCCCAAAAAACACACCTTATCCGTTCAAACTGTCCATTTAGTTCTGCTTCATAAAGAGTTAAGAGACACTTTGAATTATGGAAACCTATATCCATGATTATCAACAATATTAAAATATTTGACAAAGTACTAGTGAACCATTTCTTACCTTGGCCTCCTTAATCCTTCCGGACCACATTGGTTTTAAATGCTCACAAAGCATTTGGTAGACTAAATTGGCCCTATTTATGAGGTACCAAGCTGCATGTAGGCCTATGTGTGCAGATTTCTCTGATGGGTATTCACTTAACTGCCATCTCAGTTTAAGACTGGGGGTAATGATCCTTTTAGTGAACTATCTCCAAACCAGTCTCCCCAAGTTACTTAAAATCCTATAGGGTATTCAAATATGCTGGATATACTAGATAAACAGTTCAAAATTGCAAGCTTGTAACCTCACAAGTGAGAGAACTGCAGCTAAACTTTAAATGGCAAGATATTACATATTGAGGAGTACTCTCATTACACTTTTATTCTTAGAACTATGTTATGTTGTTAGCTAGGTTAAGGGTAGTCTTTGGAACTGATAAACATACAATTTCTCATGGTTTATGAGATCTGCAGCAGCCATACTATCCCTGCTAATCACAGCAGTCAAATTGTCCCTGCTATTATTGATACTGTCTCTTAAATGCTGAGAGTTTGCTTTTAAAAAAGGGAGCACAGGTTTTTCCACATGACAAAATGTCCTTTTATATGAAACACCAAACAAAGTGGGCTGTTCAACCCTGTCACAAGATTTTTAGTTTATAGTGGGATTTCTCTTACTGTCATTAACCTTCCACTACAGATCATTGCTATTGGTGCCACTTGGCCAAACTATATACTCACCAACTCTAAGTCTTATCTGTACACCAGCCTTGTACCTCAAGTTGTAGGAGATGCCACCATAGGCTCTTTCACTTGCATATGAAATGGGGGGGGGGGTGTTCCCCTATCCATTTACTATCACCCCCCTCCCCACCCTGGCTTCATTTATTTTGGGCTGTGATATTTTATCTTTAAATCAGTTGCCCAAATACTTAGGTAGGATGAGGACCTAGACCTCACCCTTTTAGACAAAACCTGGAGAGACATTTGGGTGTCAGTAGACAAGACATCTATCTGTGTGACTACTATGGAGAGGATCTACAAAACTTTAGATTGTATTTCAGACGTGGTTAGCTAAATGATTTCCATCTGAAAGTTGCCAAGAAAATGGCTCCTTTCCCTGAATGCATGGATTTGTTTTACATGTCAATTGTGTTCTAAGATGACAGTAAAACTTTTAATATGTTCTATCTGCTCTCTCACTCATCCCTGATTCCTGTGTTTAATTTGAATCACTTTTTCTGCCTTCTGTCTTGTCAAACTGCAAATATGTACCTAATGCATTGTTCATGCTCCACAAATAATATTGCAATACTCTCTGCACTCAGAGGGGCCTGGCCTGCCCGTGTAGTTGGAGGAGCCACCAACCTGGTATGGCCACACTTCTATCAGTGGCTATGGACGAAGCCCCAAGAATTTGCTGTATCTGAACCAGAAATTCCTATTGGTGGCCCTTTTTACACTTACACATATTTACATATTTTTAAATCAGAGAGAACAGATGCTTTGAAAAAGCTCATATAGAACGAAATGCGTCAAGAGGTGTTAGCAGAAAGAGAATATTTACTGCTGCTAAGAAGACTGAATTACTGCTTCATTTAAGTCTTGTCCCAGGATCTGGGTAATGGGAAAGCAGTTAATGATATAAGAAAACTGAGGCATGCTTGTGAGGATACCGGGTTTTACCACTCTACCTGTAGTTGGCCTACGACCCCCTGCAACATATTCTCTGGGGCTGGGACCCAATCTACTTGCTGTGGGGTTAAGACCCACTAAGTAATCTGTAGGGCTGAGACCCACCACTCATTCCCAAATCTCAAGGCCTTGGCCCAAAATCTCACACTGCTCACGGACCCACTGCCAGGCTGCTCTTTGATTGCACCGTAGCTTCAACCTACTGCAGGCATTACAATGCCCCTCAATGGGGCTACTACCTGCTCTCATACATGGTGGGGCTGGGACCCACTACCACGCACTTTTCTCCTAGGGCTTCCAGATCTCGAACAGTATCTGCAGCAGGGTTCTGTCCTTCTCTCACTTCACTTAGTACCTCTGAGAGGCCAAGCGGACCCTACTTCAGCCGGTTCAATAGCCTTCACTTGTTCTTCCATGGAGCCTCTGTGTTGGGTGCTCCACGGCGGGATTCTGACCTGCTCTCCCTGCCGGGGCCACTTCGCTGTGCGCTCCCGCTCTTCTCACTCAGGTAATACTTGGCAGTTCCCGGGGGCCACTGTTACTCCCCAGCGAACACCTGGCCACCACCTTACCCAGTCCTTTACTTACAAGAGCACTCTCCTCACTCCAACGTGCAGGGTGTACCAACCCTCACCAAGCTTGCACCTAGATGGATCACAGTTACCACTCTAGGCCCCGTGTCTTTATTCCTGGGCACATGGTCCCACACTCAGTACTGCCAGTGGGCCTTCGCACCCTCACTGTGCCAGTACTTTTCTCTCCCTGGATTAGGCCAAAATGCCACACTTATCTGACATCTCGGCGGACCTTAATCCTAGCCTAATGCCGAGGTCACCTATCTGTGATCCTCCTTGTGGGACACGGCCCACTATTCTGTACTGCTCAAAGGGTGAATGCACCGACCCCGAGCCAGTACCCTTGCTGCTATTGGATCCTTTTGCAGCTCCCAACTACTGGTTATTGGTACCCAAGCAACTATGACACAGACTGTAGTGTGCAGGGTTGGTGCTTCAGATATTCGCAGAGCACTGGACCACACCTCGTGTGTCATCCCCTGCAGCTCTACCCGGCTCGCCGGCCTGGCACTGGGTGATCCCTCTGCTTGCCACCAAATGTGAGGATACCGGGTTTTACGCAACCATCTGTGCCGCGCAGCTGGCCTACCTGGTACCTACCCAAGGTTCAAAATCACCCAGGCAAATATCCGAAATAAAACAAATAAGTTTATTTAACAAAATGGTAGCACAAAACCACAATAAACATTTTTAAATAATAACTTGCAATAAATAACACTACAGTCTGGCACAGACAACATACAGGGTATAATGCAAACACCCCACCAGTATCCTTGTCACTTTCAGGGACTGCTGTCTATCAATCCAAGCTTCTCCCCTCTCTCCTTTAAGACTACTAGCAAACGTAGCGGCCCTAAGTCACTGTCACTCTGCTTTCAGTGGACAAACAGCTCCTCAAGACCTGGAGAGGTAGATCAGGGCAACGGCAGTACTCCAGGGATCGATTATCCCGTTCCTGTCAGGGGCAGAGATTTATATCTCAACGCTAGCCTCACAGTGAATGCCCATTTACTGTTCTCTAGAGCTCTCTTTTAAGCCCAAAGATTACCTCGTCAACATTTTCAGGACCTGCCTGATTGTTCCTTTTCTGTGTTTACCTTTTCACAGGTAAACATACAGCCAAAGGTATAGCAGATGAGTCACTTCTGATTTAATTAGGCACATGTATTGTTCCGTGGCTGTACAGCAGATTTGTTTAAACAGGAGAGATCACAATCCAGACACATTTACATTTAAATACACAATGCAGTCCTTTGTAATTAAACATCCAGCTCACATCTGAACAAAGAAAAGAGGCCACCTGGTGTGCTGTACATTCATACAGGACTGGTGGACAATAACCCTTTTGCCTAGAGTGAAACAATGGATTAGTCTGCAAGATAACGATACATGCTGGCAGACCTTTTACTACTTTCAAAATAGAATATGCATAAGTCTAAATATGATTGACAAATATGGGGAACCAGAAGGCTAGAAAAAGTATATGTTTTTATAGTCCGCAGTTGACAGGTTGAGGTGATATTATAAAATCATGGACCACGTACGTTTTAAGCGCAGACTTTCACACACATAGAAGATGTTCCATATCAATATAGATTCCTCCCACTTGATGATAATTATTCCATCTATAGATGGATATACCAAACCTATAACGAACTCGAACGACACAAAAAACAGGGACAATAATAGTGCAGTATGTTCACAACTTAATAATGATAGTCCCAAAAGAAGTCCCAAAGGTAGATTGTTTATATTCATTCACTTTGTGCAGGGAACGGAAACGACACCAAAAGAGAATCCTGTGTTGTTCATATCCAACTCCCCCAATGATATTATGCTTACAAGAATGCAAAAGGTATTGGGCATCTCGTGAATATATATTCAGAAAACTCTTCTTTACATCCCTTCTCAGGGTACACTCCACCGATTAGATGATGCAAAACAAAATAATAAAACACAATCTGGTGCATTAACTTTAAAAAAAACATGTTTATTACATAACCAACATGTCATGCTTCACAAGTTAAAACATGTGTAAAAGATAATGCATATATTCGTACCAGATTTAGCTGTGATCAAACGTATCTGTTCAAACGTCGATTCTATCCAAAAAACGTCAGGTAACAGGAACACAAATCAGCTTACCAACCTACGCGTTTCGACTCAAGACAAGAGTCTTTCTCAAGGTAGGCTAATATCTTCTAAAACTTCATCTTTTATACTCGCTAAACTCCGGGGACGGATAGTCACTTCCGCCCTATGGTTATTCTGGTTAGAGTGAAAATGAGGCTTGGCACTCGCATACTTCCGTATTCTCAATACCGGAAGTTGTAATCCCAATAAAACTTTATTAACATTAAAATGAATCATTTCCCCCGTATTTAGCTAACATTGTAACAGTTTAAAAACACATCAAATTACAAACAGGTGGAAGATTCCTTGATTTACATATAATATAAAACGATGTTACATGCATAATTCCTTAATTCACATATAATATAAAAAACAATGTTACATGTATAATATGTGCATCTGTCTGGATAATGTAATTACGGACTATATCTACTCTACATACCATACAAATATGCACTGAAAACATATTTCGATTTGGACACATATATATAATAAAAAAATATGTTTTAACACATCATGTATAGAAAATGTTGTTTCTTCAGTGTCTTCATACTTTTTGTTCCCCCTCATTGATCCATTCCTTTCTCAATGGCTCGGGAACACCAAAAAAGAAAGAAAGGGACAAATATAATAAATCCTTCGTTATCTTTCCCCATAACGATGATAACACCATCGAAATTATACAATATGGAGATATACTTCTAAAAGATGTCTTGATATATATTTCAGGAATGCACGCAATATTCATGTGATATGCAGTAAGTTTAAATAAAACATTTCAGATCAAATTCAATGTTCAGGCCCCTCGGGGTCAAAGTTTTCAAAAGGAAAATCCATTTCATTTCAGCTCTAGACAGCATCCCTGCAACGTCCCTATTCTTCCAATTTCCTTCCACTACTTGTAAACCACAAAATAATTTTATATCTTCCGGTTTGCATTTATGGTGATCTTTAAAATGCTTGGAAACTGAATGGGTCTCTAGACCTTTACGTATATTATAAATATGTTCGCGTACCCTTATTTTCAGGGGGCGTGAGGTTTTACCCACATAAAATTTACCGCATTTGCATTCCATAATATAGATGACATTGCTTGTGTGGCATGTTATGAACTGCTCAACCTTAATGTGGTAACCATTCACTTCCAAATTGGTAATTTTACTAGTATTTGTCCTTATGGTTTTGCAGGCCATACATAGCCCACATCTGTGGAAACCTATGGTTCTTACAGATTTTCTCACATCTTCTTGTAATGTGCTCCTTACTAATTTGTCCCTTAAGTTGGGGGCTTTCCTATATACAAAAACAGGTTTTGCTGGAAGTGAATTTCCTATTGTACTGTCTTTTCGTAAAATGTCCCAATATTTACCAAAAATTCTTTCAACATTTTTGAAATCTTTACTAAAACCTGATATAAAAGCCCAGTCGTATTTATGACAATGATCTATGGATGGTTTTTCTTTTGGAATGAATAACTCATCTCTATTGATCTCTAAAACTTTGTTCTCCACTTGACTTAAAAAATTCTCATCATATCCCTTACTAACAAAGGCCTTCTTTAGATCTTGTATCTGTTCTTTAAAGACCTTGTCATCACTGCAATTTTTTCTAATTCTTTTCATTTGTCCATAAGGTATATTGTTTAACCATCTTTGGTAATGGTTACTATCATAATGGATGTATCCAATGATGTCTGTAGGTTTCTTATAGGTTCTGGTTTGTACAACCCCTCCATCCACATATACAGTGATATCCAGAATATTAATATTAGAAACACTTGAATCAAAAGAAAGTTCAATGAATTGATTATTGGTATTCAAATATTGACAGAAGATCTGTAGTTCCGTCTCAGAACCCTTCCAAATGAAGATGTCATCAATGTACCGACACCAGGTCACCAGGCTCGCCCCGAAGTCATGCCCATCCCATACATGGCTCTCCTCCCACGAGGCCATGAAGATGTTGGCATAGCTCAGAGCGAACCTGGTTCCCATAGCGGTGCCGATACATTGAAGATAGTAACTATCCTGAAACCTAAAATAGCTATTTTTAAGAATGAATTCAATCCCTTCACATATAAAAGTTTTCACGCCCTTCGAGTATAAACTTGTTTCTAGATGTTTAGCAACTGCTGTTATACCTAAATCGTGCCGAATTATGGTATATAACGACTTGACGTCTGCTGTCACCAGAATGTAATCAGAATTCCATTCAATCGATGACAGTTTTTCCAAAAAGGAGCCTGTGTCTTTCAAATACGATTTGGCTTCTTAGGCTAAAGGTTGCAAATATTGATCAATAACCTCTGATAAATTCATGGTTATTGAACCAACACACCCCGGGAGATTTTTGCCAACAGTGGAAGCAAATTCAGATGATCATACAACGACATTGGCCGATTTTGATGTCGGATGAACTACTGGCTAAATCATTGGGTGAGAAGGCCAATTTTAGTTGGAGGCGAGCACCCAACTTAAGAGATAAACTTGTACAAAGTCATTTTGTTTCTAAAAAAAGAATAACAAATATAAAAGGATCATACAAGTGTGGGTCATGCAAAGCATGCTCAATAATGGCCAAAACCACACAAATATATGACAGATATGGACATCAACATAATATCAACAGTGACGTCACACACCCGGAAGTGTGAAGCCGGTCAGCGGAGTTAGCCGCGATCGTGTCACACTCTAATTAATGTTACAATTTTGAACCTAACAGTGCGCTTTGTTTAGGGCTTTAACACCAGGGTAACTTTGAGGTTCCTTCATATCGCTAGTCAGATCTTTACCAGCAATATTATTATAGGTAGAACTGACTCAATCTCCTATGTAGCAGATATGTGTTAGAAAGGAATCCTCTGTGGTCATGTCCTAGTTAATCCCTCTCTCTTACACACTGTATGAGAGGGTACTAGATTAGAGTACCAATCCTGAGTCCTTAGAACTATATACATTTACTTAAGTTCCTTTGTATGTCTATGTCAGACTACTATACCTGAGTGTTTTTGATAAATTATAAACCCTACTAGTGCATTCTTACACTACAATTACTTAATTTAGAGTGGACACACCTGCTGGCTATATGTGACATACTATGTATCGATGAACATAGGGAATATAATTGAATCCCAATAAATTGGTTTATTTTGAATCTCACTGATACAATGTCCATAATTATGGGTATCTTTCCCAATAAATCATAAGTGTCACAATTTTGTGACCACCGGCTTCCCGGAAGGGTATTTTTAACTATTTCTACCACTTATCTTTACTTTTCATCACTTCTCTATTTTAATATTCGCCGACTATGATGTTATCTGGCACATCAATTTTTAATAAATTTTCAATAAAGTTTGTTCTTAAATAATTATTTTCCAAGGGACTGGAGTGCCTCAATCAACAATCTCTTAAGGTGATTCTTTTCACCATTTCTCTCCTGATAGTTACTCTGGTTGTGAGAGCACCCCCTCATTTTGAATTTTATAAATAACTCTTAGATATAAGTGATGAGGAAGTCCTAACCTTAGAGCGAGATGGATTTGCTTTTCCCTATGACACATATATTCTGAGGACTATCTCAGACTCTTCATTCTCAGCTCAGGTAGAGATTATACATATACATATATAACTATATGAAATATAGAAATATGTACCAGATCTCATCTCTATGAATCACTATTGCTAATATAAGCATTGTATTTATCTAATAACTTTGGGATACAGTATTTTTTTGATAATAAAACCCATCTCTTTGGATAGGGCTTATTATTTATTCTTTTTCTAATTTTTGGTCTTCCTCTATCAGTATACAAGATACATCTCATTATCTCTCTCATAATGGCTACCTTTAATTTACAAGCTGATCTTAACTCTAGATGTGAAAAATTGAAGGATAACCTAGAATCTATCTTTCCAGAAGAGGGAGATTTTGATATGGTTGACACTAGCAATACATGGCTAGAAGATCTCAACAAATTAAAAACTCTTCTGCAAAAACAATCAAGAACTTGGTGGAACATGACCACCACACAAAATTATTTGAAACAGTCCATTACCCCTAGAGGTCTGAGACCGAAATTACACCCTACATATGACTTAGCGACATCAGAATTACAACAAGAGTGGGAGAAAGTTCTTTTGAGATGTTCTATGGAACTCATGCAAATTACACTTAAACATGATTTGATTGTTCTAGATTCCTACTCTAAGGATATAGGGAGTTTGAAACTCAAAGAATATGAAACCTCAGATTCCTTTTTGAAAATGTATGAGAAACACAAAAAAGATTTGAAAATCTTTGAAAAAAACATTATAGAGAGAAAAAAATCCAAATACTTACGTGATAAAAAAGACTATGCTACTGGCAACATTTTCAGATGGAAAAGGACTACATATCAGAAGAACATGCAAAATAGAACTAGAAGTTATGAATCCTCTGAAATGGAGTCCTCTGGGAATGAGAGCGACAGTAGATCTCATTATAGGGGAAAGGGTTTTTCTAAATCATATAAATCTACCCCATTTCCTCCTTTTTTAGGGGAAACCCCAAGACCACTAGGGGAGGGAGGCACGAACACAAACGAGTCAGGAGAAGTAATAGGAGGTTTACGCGACAAACATCCAGGAACTTGGAAAGAGACCCTTCCCATGCACAGGAGACAACGGAAGGGCAAATAGATGAGGATCACAATTTGCAGATTATTCATTTAATCGAACTCTAACTATGTCACATATGAAATTATTACGGAAAGGTCTTTCTTTCTCCCCCACTGCTGAATTTGATCGTTTCTCCTGGGAAAGGGATTTGAATCTTTTTACCAGAAAATTGAAACTTACCAAGTTTTTTGAAACCAATACAATAACCTCCCCAACATCTGATAGCACCACAGAAGGACAAAACTCACTAAGATCTCGTGAAGGTGCCTCAATCCCCCCTTCTTTGATACAGGATACCAGTGTAGATAGTCAAAGTGTACCTGATATAAGACTGGATGAAACAGATGTACCAGTTCTGAATATGTTAGAAGAACTTATATTAGAACAGAGACCAAGCAATTTTGAGAAGAGCAATGGGAGGACTATTTGTCGTAAGAAATCTACGTTCTTTCCCAAGGCTGTCTCATGTCCACAGATTAAAGTTTTCGAAAACATGGTATCCAAGGAACTGGACCAATTGAAACTCAAACCCTGCCACAATAGAATTGATAATTTAACAAAAGAGGAGAGAGATGCCCTCAAGGATATACAAACATGGGAAGAAGTGATTATCAAACCTTCAGATAAGGGAGGTAATGTAGTAATCTGGCCCATATCAATGTACAAAATTGAAATGCACAAACAACTTAAGGATGCCAGTTGCTACAAACCCCTGTTTCAGAATCCGATGGAGGAATTTAAATCCTCATATGACAAGTTAATTCAGAAGGCATTCAATGAAGGAATTATTACTAGATCAGAATATATCTTCCTACAAGTGGACCATCCTAAAATACCCACCATTTATTTACTACCAAAGATCCACAAAAATGCTAGAACTCCGCCAGGTAGGCCGATACTATCAGGGATAGGCGGACTTACAGAACAAGCTAGCATATTTGTGGACACTCACTTGAGAGAGCATGTAATATCTTTACCTTCATACGTTAGGGATACCACCGATATACTCAAACTACTAGATGGAATTACTTTAGAGGAGAACACATGGTTAATAACGTGTGACGTGGAATCGTTATATACCAGCATTAAACACGAAATTGGTATTAAAGCAGTAGAATTTTTCCTGCAATCAAATAACAATACCAAATTTGGAATTTTCATTGTGGACCTCCTGAAATTCATATTAAAGAAGAACTTTTTTGTCTTTGAAAACCGCTTCTACTTGCAGGTACGGGGCACAGCGATGGGGGCAGCTTGTGCCCCCACTTTTGCTAATTTATATTTGGGGTTATGGGAGAGAGACACTGTCTTCAATGAGGACCTAGCCCAATATACGAATAACATCATAACATGGATGCGGTATATAGATGACATACTCATTCTGTGGCAGGGAGATGAAGAATCTTTTGGTCAATTTATCAATATTCTTTACAGCAATGATAATAATTTGAGACTTACATATGAAATGAATAAAGATCAAATTAATTTTCTGGATATCACCATTAGAAAAACAACTAATGGCCAGATGGAAACTGACCTATATAGGAAGAAGACAGCGACCAATAGTGTATTACACAGGGATAGCTCACATTTTCCACCCGTGGTGAATAATATTCCTAAAGGAGAATTTCTCAGATTAAAAAGAAATTGCTCCAATCGTGAGGATTATGACAAACGTGTAGAAGAACTAAGTGTCAGATTGTTACAACGGGGATACAGTAGGAGATCCATTAAAAAGGCCATTTCTTCTGTAAGAACTATAGACAGAATGGATCTTATATATCCTAGGAGTAAGATCAAGCCTGACAATAAAATTCGTTTTGTTGGAGATTTTTGCCAACAGTGGAAGCAAATTCAGATGATCATACAACGACATTGGCCGATTTTGATGTCGGATGAACTACTGGCTAAATCATTGGGTGAGAAGGCCAATTTTAGTTGGAGGCGAGCACCCAACTTAAGAGATAAACTTGTACAAAGTCATTTTGTTTCTAAAAAAAAGAATAACAAATATAAAAGGATCATACAAGTGTGGGTCATGCAAAGCATGCTCAATAATGGCCAAAACCACACAAATATATGACAGATATGGACATCAACATAATATCAACAGTTTTATTGACTGTAACACGAAAGAAGTCATATACGTACTAAAATGTCCCTGTGACATGGCATATGTAGGAATGACCAGCCGACCTCTAAAACAACGGATTTTAGAGCATGTAAGAAATATCAGACATGCTCACTTGGACCAACAACGTTTCAAACCACTCACCACGGTAGCACGCCATTTTTTACAAGTACATGAAGGAAAAACTGAACATCTATGTGCATTTGGCATAGAAAAAGTATCCATAGGGATAAGAGGAGGAGACATTATGAAGGAACTGCTGAAAAGAGAAAGCAGATGGATATTTTTACTTCACTCCATTATGCCGTATGGACTCAATGAATATATTAATTATTCTTGCTTTCTGTAGAAACACTTTCTGGAGATCTCAAAGAGAAAAGAACACCTTCCTTTAAAGGAATGATAATTACTCTTTATATTTTTGTATAAACATGAGTCCATAGATGTGTAATGGGGATATACATATGTGTAGCTATACTGTTGCATGATCACAATATACTGGGGATATTCCTCTTCTCTATATATTAAAAAAGAGGGGCGAATAGGATTATATATATTTTTATTTTACCCTTACTGTTTTTGTGGATTTGTTTTTTATTGTCTTTTATATATTTTTTATCATTTTACTCTATTTATACCTATATGATAATCATGTCCATGTTTGGATATATCTAGCTAACTTTATAACATGTTCTTGGATGTATTATTTAGTAACTATTTAGTCACAATAAGTAATTACATAATTAATAAAAGATTAAAACTATATTAAAAATTATAAAAATACTAATAAGAAATAAAAAATATAAAAAATAACAAATAAAAAATTAATGAACAATATAAAAATAAATAATAAAATATTAGACACTTACTTTTTAATTTTCAACAAAATTCAGTTTATTTATTTTGAAAGAGTCAATATAATAACACTTATATATATCACACGTATTAGAATTCATAATATTTCACTTTAATAATATTTGTAATATATATAAGAAAATACACATAATATTATAAGAATATATGCACAAGTAATATAAAAATAAATAATAAACATCCAATAAAGAACAAATAATAAATAAATAAAAAATAACAAATAAAAGATAATAAAACAAAAAATAAAAAACAAAATAAAAATTGAAAATAATGAAGGATTAGAAAAGAAAATAATAAACAATAAAGGGATGTGTAATTATATATAAAATAAACAACTCAAAAATAAGAAGGCTGAAATGAAATAATAATGAAAAAATATTCATAAAAATAATAAATAATAGATAATAAATAATAATTCGAAGAATAAAACGTATAAATAAGTAATATACATGAAAATTAACCAAAAGATAATGATTAGTAAATATTAAATTATAAGTCACAAAACAGTTAATGTATTAAAGAGAAGTGAATAAACAAGAAATAATAAATGAAGGATGGATACCAAAATAGAAAATTAATACACTATAATCTTACCACTGATTACTTACCTTATATTCTGGGGTTTCATCTTGCACACATTTATCTCTCTTTTCAGAGTCTTAGGGTTTTATTTTCCATATTTATCCATATGTCAACTTATCTTGCACTTTATTTGTCACTATAGCCCTAGTCCCTTTATTATTTGTATTATTTTAATATATATTTTCCCTCACGTGGCACTCACACTTTTTCCTTATCCATATCTCATAATTCTCTTATTTATATAAGTAGCTTAATGAAGTGGCTTTCTAATATATTTGTACATAATCCTATTAATAACCGCCTTACCCCTCAGTCACCTACTATTTTTCTTTGAAGAAACGGATATACATGTCCCCAGTATGATGGGATCCTTGTGATCTAACACACAATTGGCTTGAAAAGCCACCAATCAACAACTATCTAATATCATTGGACGCCTATAGTATAAAGGGAAAGCTCTATCCTAGATGGGTAATTTCCCATGACTAAGCCGATTATGGCGAAACGTACGTCGGGTCACGTGTGACGCGTGACGTCACACACCCGGAAGTGTGAAGCCGGTCAGCGGAGTTAGCCGCGATCGTGTCACACTCTAATTAATGTTACAATTTTGAACCTAACAGTGCGCTTTGTTTAGGGCTTTAACACCAGGGTAACTTTGACAAACAAGAGGAGATTTGAGGTTCCTTCATATCGCTAGTCAGATCTTTACCAGCAATATTATTATAGGTAGAACTGACTCAATCTCCTATGTAGCAGATATGTGTTAGAAAGGAATCCTCTGTGGTCATGTCCTAGTTAATCCCTCTCTCTTACACACTGTATGAGAGGGTACTAGATTAGAGTACCAATCCTGAGTCCTTGGAACTATATACATTTACTTAAGTTCCTTTGTATGTCTATGTCAGACTACTATACCTGAGTGTTTTTGATAAATTATAAACCCTACTAGTGCATTCTTACACTACAATTACTTAATTTAGAGTGGACACACCTGCTGGCTATATGTGACATACTATGTATCGATGAACATAGGGAATATAATTGAATCCCAATAAATTGGTTTATTTTGAATCTCACTGATACAATGTCCATAATTATGGGTATCTTTCCCAATAAATCATAAGTGTCACAATTTTGTGACCACCGGCTTCCCGGAAGGGTATTTTTAACTATTTCTACCACTTATCTTTATTTTTCATCACTTCTCTATTTTAATATTCGCCGACTATGATGTTATCTGGCACATCAATTTTTAATAAATTTTCAATAAAGTTTGTTCTTAAATAATTATTTTCCAAGGGACTGGAGTGCCTCAATCAACAATCTCTTAAGGTGATTCTTTTCACCATTTCTCTCCTGATAGTTACTCTGGTTGTGAGAGCACCCCCTCATTTTGAATTTTATAAATAACTCTTAGATATAAGTGATTATTATTATTATTATTAATTTTTATTTATAGGGCGCCACAAGGTGTCCGTGGCGCCGTACAGGGACAAAACGAATTACAATACAAGGTGAGACAGCACAGTACAGTAAACAGTAAGCACAGTAACTCAGTAAGCTCAATGCACAGCTAGAGAGGGTGGGGAAAGGGGGAGGGAGGATTGGCAAACAACGGAGCCCAAGAAGGAGGGGGCGGAAGACAGTGAGACCCCCAGAGGGGACGGGGGGAGGAGGGTCGTCGAGGAGGAGGGCAAAGTAGCTGGAGAGCAGAGTTAGAAGTGGTGGAAACAGGAGGAGAGGTGGCCCTGCTCAGAGGAGCGTACAATCTAAGGGAAGGGGTGGACAGACAAAGAGACGCAGGGGAGAGAGGGAGAATAGGGGGACAGGGGCGGGGAAGGGGAAAGAAGGAGGAGAGGCAGCAGAAAAGGTAGGGAGTTAAGTGGGAGACTGAAAGGCTTTAAGAAAAAGGTGGGTTTTTAAAGTGATGAGGAAGTCCTAACCTTAGAGCGAGATGGATTTGCTTTTCCGTAATCTACTCATTGCCTGTTTGCGAGTAAGGAGGAGTTTTTGAAGTTCGGACTTAATTTGGGCAATACGTGTCTTGAGGTCGGCTGAGGGATGTACCTTGTTAACGGACTCAACAGAAGAGAGCTCTGTCTCCAACTTCGTTTGAAGATATATGGATGTACGTTTAAGTCTCGCTCCCATCTGGATAGCCGTACCCCTCAAAACTGCTTTAAGGGTACACCAAAAGTTGAAGACGGAAGTATCCTCCGGAGAATTAGTTGCGAGATATGTAGTCTCTCTAGCCTCTAGAGTAGTAAGTAAATGGGAGGCCAGACGCCAAGAGCCCGGAGGTATTGATGAACTGGAGCATGGTCGGACCACGAAATCGGGAGTATTTTAATTGATTTCCTGTTTTGGAGTGCCCATTTATCCGTAAGGATTGAATCAATGCGAGAGTAGGAGTTATGGTCTGAGCAGTGGTAGGTGTAATCTCGCGCTAACGGGTTTGAGTTCTCCAAACATCATAGAGCCTGAACTCTGCCAGCAGCCTAGAGAAGACAGCAGAAGGGCCGGTCCCATTGTCTACCATACGAGAAGTGGGAGCAGATGATCTGTCCAACTTGGAGTCAGCCACTATATTGAAATCCCCCATGAGAATAAGAGTACCCCTTTTGCATTTGTCAATTTCACGAAAAGTAGCTCTGAGAAAGAGTACTTGGCTGGAATTGGGGGCGTTTATGGAAGCTATAGTAACTAAGTGGCCATTAAGAGATCCTGTCACTATCAAATAAAGCCCATTCTTTTCTTCAACACTAGTGTGAAGAGTAAAATTGACTTCAGCACTAAACAATATGGTTACACTACTTTTTTTTAAACAGGGCATTAGCTGTATAGAATAGAGGGAATCTATTATCCCAGAATACAGGCGGGGCCTTGGCCAGAAGGTGGGTCTCCTGGACAGCCACACCATCAACTCTTTGTTTATAGAAATATGTACGGGCCAACCACGTTTCAACCCCCAGAGTTCAACCCCCTCACATTCAATGACAAATATGTAAACCTTTATATATACAATGAATGACAGAAGCCATAGCAAAGACAGTTATAACAGTAAATGACAAAAGTGTACTTTCCTGGGGGGGGGGTAAAAGGGGGGAGGGAAAAAAGGAGGGAAAGGGTGAAGAGGTGGAAAAAAACAACAGAAATAACCCCAGCCCTGAGGTTAAAGTAGTTGCCGGAAAGGGAATTACGGGCAAAATCAGTAGATGAGGGATCATGGCCCTAACCATAGGGTTTCCACTCATGCCAATAACTATAAAAATAAACCTTTAAGAATTCAACAATGTAACATTTACATAAACCAATAACAATATCAGTCCCGAGAGTAGTAGGAATCCAATATATAGGAGCAAATGAAAGATGCAGTTCCTCTTACCATCGAAAGGCACATCTCATTCATGTTACAAGCCGCGGTGGTGATCATCCGCCGCAACTCTCTCCTCACCTGCGTCCTGGCCGTCGCTATGATGTCACTTCTGGTTCGCTGTAGTAGCTAAGCACCGCATCCCGGCATAAGGTGCAGCCGGGCGCATGTGCAACTGTATTAATTAAGAGGGCTTAGCCTCCCAGCCGGTTATAGTTCCAGTTCCTGAGTCCTAGCATGACCCTGTGCTTGAACCTGTGTTTGTTTGGATTTTCCGTGTATGACCTTGGCTCTGTTTAATTGGATCTGATTCTTGCCTGTTGCCCTGACCCTTGCTTTGTTTCCTGGATTCTTCTTGTTTGCTGCCAGCCCTGACACTTTGCCTGACTCTGACCACGATACCTGCTCCGGACCTAGACCTAGGACTGTTTCCTGACCATGCTAGACTCTACACCCCGCTACTCAACGTTACGGTGCGTTCATACACCTGTACTACTGTGAGTATAAGACCTGGGGGCATCCGAGTACCTGTGAGCATAACGAGCTCTCCGGAAAGGCGGCTGCTATAGGTGAAGAACTCTCCACCTGGTGCTACAGGGTTGATGATAAGACTGTTAGCCGTAAAAATTCGAGAGACAGATTTTCTTGCTCCAAATGTTTAATTTAAACTAGCTCATGTTCTCCAAAGGGTAACAACTAGAGTCAAGAGAGCCTGTAGATAGAACGTGTGTCACTCACCGGATGGTTAGTGCCTCTGGTTTGGGACATGGGTCTCTCTCTCTTGCTGGCGCCTGTTTGGCGCCGCGGTCGTCCGCCATCTTGACCAAGGATTGCGCATGTGCAGAAACCACGAACTGTTAAAACCTTGCTCATAGTCACATTGGTCAATCAATCACCTCTCACTACTTAAGGCACCTGTTACTCTATTACCATTGCCTGCTCTTTGGTTCTCATTCCCTTGTGACTCCGAGGTGTTTCCGGTTTCTACTCGTGCTCTCTGTTTGCTGTGGAACATGCCTGCGCCTGGACAAGCCTTCTCTCCATATCGTGGTACAACTTGTCAGCCGCAGACCACTCCACGCTACCTTGTTACATACCTGCACCTAGACAAGCCTTCTCTCCATATCGTGGTACAACTTGATAGTCGCAGACCACTCTACGCTATCTTGTTACATACCTCCACCTGGACAAGCCTTCTCTCCATATCGTGGTACAACTTGCTAGTCGCAGACCACTCTACGCTACCTGATAACATACCTGCACCTGGACAAGTCATCTCTCCATATCAGTGGTACAACTTGCTAACCGCAGACCACTTCACTCTACCTTATAACATACCTGCACCCAGACAAGTCTTCTCTCCATATCAGTGGTACAACTTGCTACCCGCAAACCACTTCAGGCTACCTGGTAACATACCTGCACCCGGACAAGTCTTCTCTCCATATCAGTGGTACAACTTGCTAGTCGCAGACCACTTCACGCTACCTTATAACATACCTGCACCCGGACAAGTCTTCTCTCCATATCAGTGGTACAACTTGCTAGCCGCAGACCGCTCCACGCTATCTAGTATTATACCAGCATCTGCACAAGTCTTTACAGTTACCAGCGGGAACATATGTCAGGAGCAGCTTAGCCTACTATTTTGCATGGTACCTATTATTAGGACTAAAGCCTATAGTATCTCTGAAGTATAGCTGCGAGTCGCTGACTCTCCTGCTGCATTATTGATTTGGTCCTTCCATAGACTTTATCCAGTTGTCATATATTGGTCTGCTGTATGCTACCTGTGTGCTAATGCACTTTGGAACTTTCTCCTCCTTTTATTACTGCTCATCAGTCTACCGTGTTACCATTGTTTCCATTGTTCAGAGACTCTGCATTTATATCATTGACATTCCCTTTCCTATTCAGTTGTACAGTTCCGTATATTCACCACACTTCCCAGAGGGCCGCGACCTGCACAGTGGCAGCCGCTAAAACCATACTCCCTTGCGAGAGTTCCTGGAGAAGACCAGCCACTGTGTTAGACTCCGCGCCTCTGGTAAAGTGAAATTTCACCTGGTGAATTCTGGGTAAAACTCCTAGTGCCCGTGACAGTAAGAACAGGCCATGACAGACCCAGGATCGGAACCAACAGCTAAGGACATGTTGCAGCACCTGGTTACTCGGATTGAACAACAAGATGTTCGTCAGCAACAATTACTTCAATGTTTCTAATTTCTCGGGGAGACCCTGTGCAAAATGTATCTTCTACTGTTAATCCTCCAGTGTCTTCTTTGCTCCCAATGCCATCCCAGGCGTCTACTGCTTCTGCTCTACACCTGCCTACTCCTTCAAAATTTGATGGAGACCCGACAGCTTGTAGGGGCTTTCTCAATCAGTGCTCCATTCATTTCGAGCTCCAACCTCAAAATTTCCCTACTCATCGTTCTAAAGTGGCATAACTAATTTCTTTGTTTTCTGGACAGGCTCTGGCATGGGCCTCCCCTCTGTGGGAAAGAGATGACCCTCTATTGGAGGATAGTGCCATGTTTATTTCTAATTTCCAAAGAATTTTTGATGAACCTGGTCGTGTTATATCTGCTTCCTCTAGCATTCTTCGATTACGCCAAGGATCTCGTTCAGTAGCACAGTATGTTACCAATTCCGCACACTTGCCTCTGAACTCCAATGGAACAATGAGGCATTGATAGCTGCCTTCTGGCAGGGCCTTGCTGACAAAATTAAAGATGTACTTTGGACGCATTGATATCTGTGTGTTACCGAGTGGACATGAGATCTCGAGAAAGAAATTCTGAAAGGGAGTCTTTATCTAAAATACCTGTCCGCTTGGCATCCCGATTTCGTCATTCCTCACCACCAATAGAACCCATGGAGGTGGGACGTTCTAGATTGACTCCAGAGGAGAGGGAACGACGATTAAAGAATAAACTCTGTATCTGTTGTGCTGATCCTAATCATATGCTGAACTTTTGTCCTAAAAAGTCGGGAAACGCGAGGCCCTAACCTGTTCTGGAGAGGTAAGGTACGGGTCCCTGGAATCCTCTCCATGTTATATGGATTCTAAAACTTGTTCGTTTGCTGTTACTATTTCTACTTCCACTAGGTCTTTTACTACTCAAGCACTTCTGGACTCTGGAGCCACTGGAAGTTTTATTTCAAGTTCCCTAGTGTGTCAGTGGTCCTTACCAGTGACTTCTTTAAAAACAGCTATTGCCGTCACGGCCATAGATGGTTCACGAATTATCAATGGAATTATTACTCAACGTACTATTCCTTTAACCCTTCAAATCGGGGTCTTACACCGAGAGCAAATTTCTTTTTTGATTCTCCCTGTTACCACTAGTCCTATTGTACTTGGCCTTCCGTGGCTTCAACTCCATTCTCCACAAATTGATTGGAACATTCCGCAAGTTATTTCCTGGGGTCCAGCTTGTCATCATAGATGTCTGACTCAAGTTGTTCCCGTAAAAATAAATAAATCCTCTATAGAACCTTGTTTGCCTGGTCTTCCTCCACAGTATGCTTCATTTGCTGATGTATTTGATAAAGCCCAGTCAGAACGTCTACCGCCTCATCGGACTTGGGATTGTCCAATAGACTTACAACCTGGTAAGAATCCTCCAAGGGGTCGTGTTTACCCTTTCTCGTTACCAGAGACTCAAGCGATGTCCGACTATGTCAAGGAAAATCTCCATTGTGGGTTTATTCTGCCGTCCATTTCCCCCGCTGGAGCGGGTTTATTTTTCGTTAAGAAGAAGGACGGGTCATTAAGGCCTTGTATAGATTATCGAGGTCTCAATGCCATAACCATCAAAAATCATTACCCTATTCCGTTAATTACTGAACTTTTTGACTGCATCAAGGGAGCTCGGATATTCACCAAGCTGGATTTTCGTGGTGCTTACAACTTAATTCGGATTAAGGCCGGAGATGAATGGAAGACAGCTTTTAACACCAGGGATGGACACTATGAATATTTTGTCATGACATTTGGGTTATGTAACGACCCAGCTGTCTTCCAGGGATTTGTGAATGAGATTTTCTGGGACTTATTATATGTTTGTGTCGTTGTCTACCTAGACGACATATTGATATTTTCTCAAGATATTTCATCTCATCGACAGCACGTGGCAGAGGTTCTTTCTAGACTTCGGAGAAATTTACTATTTTGTAAGTTGGAGAAATGTTCCTTTGAATTATCCCAGATTCCTTTCTTAGGATATATTGTGTCTGGAGTAGGCCTAGAAATGGATCCGGAGAAAGTGAATGCAGTTTTACAACGCTTTTTAGGATTTGCTAACTATTATCGACGTTTCATTCAAGGATTTTCTTCCATTGTCTCTTCTATAGTGGCTCTTACCCATAAGGGTGCTAATACCAAGCAATGGCCTCCTGAGGCTCTTCATTTCAGTTCCTCAAGAAGGCGTTCTCAACTGCTGCTATTCTTCGGCAACCTGATGTGACTCTTCCATTCTTCCTGGAGGTGGATGCCTCTAATGTTGGACTAGGGGCCATTCTATCTCAGAGATCGGTACAAAAGAAATTCCATCCTTGTGCTTTTTATTCTCGAAGTCTATTACCTGCTGAGAAGAATTACACTATCGGGGATAAGGAGCTATTGGCCATTAAAGTGGCTTTGGAGGAATAGAGATACCTGCTGGAGGGTGCTCGTCACCCCGTGACTATATTTACTGACCACAAAAATCTTCTCTATCTGCAGTCAGCTCAATGTATGAACCCCCAACAAGCAAGATGGTCACTTTTTTTCTCTCGTGTGGTTTAAATATAACCTTCAAACCTGCTTCCAAGAATAAATAAGCAGATGCATTGTCTCGGGCGGTTGCTTCTTCCTCCGATATTTAAGATTGTTTTGATCGTCCTATACTTGATCCTAAATGTGTGAGCTTAGCTGCTTCTTCTACCAATGTTCTACCGTTTGGAAAAACCTTTGTGCCACCAATTCTTCGAAAGATGATTCTGTCATGGTATCATTCCTCTCGTTTTGCTGGGCATTCTAGAGTGCGAAAAACATTAGAGATTCTCTCTCGGAGTTACTGGTGGCCATCTATTAGGAAAGATGTCAAGGAGTTTGTGGCCGCTTGTGATGTTTGTTCCCAATTTAAGTCTTCCCGTAGAACACCGGACGGATTACTTCAACCACTACATATTCCTTCCAAACCATGGACCCATATAAGTATGGATTTTGTTACTGATCTTCCTCTCAGCAAAAAATTTAATACCATTTGGGTGGTAGTCGATAGATTCTCTAAGATGGCTCATTTCGTCCCTTTGATAGGGTTACCTTCTTCCTCTACATTGGCTGATCATTTTATCAAAAAAATATTTCGACTTCATGGATGTCCGTCTGAAATTGTTTCGGAAAGAGGAGTACAGTTTGTCTCCAGATTTTGGCTAGCCCTTTGCAAGACCTTAGGTATTCGATTGTCATTATCATCCTCATACCATCCTCAAACGAAAGGACAGACCGAGAGAGTCAACCAAGACCTAGAGACTTTCATTAGAATTTTTTCTTCAGGAAATCAGGACAATTGGGTAGACTTGCTTCCATGGGTGGAATTTGCCCATAATAACATGTATCATGAATCATCTTCTAAAACACCATTCTTTGTGGTATACGGTCACCATCCATCTCTCCCAGAATTTCCTTCCCTCCCTCCCACCCAAGTTCCTGCTGTTAATGTATTATGTCAAAAGTTTAAATCCATTTGGGCTCAGGTTAAATCCTCTCTGAAGAAGGCATCTTCGAGATATAAATTTTTTGCCGATAAAAAGAGGCGAGCAATTCCAGCACTTAAAATTGGAGATCGTGTATGGCTCTCTACCAAGAATATTCGCCTGAAGGTTCCTCCTATGAAGTTTGCTCCACGTTTTATAGGTCCATATAAAATCATTCTGGTGATAAATCCTGTTTGTTTTAAGCTGTTATTGCCTAAGAACCTTCGTATCTCCAACTCTTTCCACGTTTCATTACTCAAGCCTCTTATCAACCGATTCTCTGTTCCTTCTTCAGCACCTCGCCCAGTTCAAGTTCAACAAGAGGAGGAGTTTGAGATTACTCATATACTTGATTCTAAAATTTCTAGAGGAGTTCTTCGTTTTTTGGTGCATTGGAAAGGCTTTGGTCCGGAGGAGCGCTCTTGGATCATTTCAGCCTGTCTTTTCATCTGCTGCTGCAGTTATCTCTACATGCTAATGCTGACAGCCAGAAGATTTCTTTAGTGGACCGAAATTGGATTATTCAAAGTTTTCTCTGTTAGTGACCATCGGAGGGGGCTAAGTGCTTCATACTCACCTCTAGTGATTCACCAATACGGATATATATTTTTAACATATCAACTCATTTGTTTTGGTCCAGACCAGCTTGTGGGAATTAGGCAGTATTTGTTCAAGCGCGATAAGCGCTTTTTTATTAGTAGTATAGCACTTTTTCCAATATTTCCTCTAGCTTGTATACATGTAGGGTTGCTACTGGTGTTTTTTTCAAGTCTAGACTCAATTTGCCCGTACTATTAGTGGTATTACCAACTGTCTATGGAGTCAACATTATTATTGTGCAATAAATGTGTTAATTGTTGTTTATTGTAATCAATTTAATTGTTGTAATTTCACTTTTGTACTTATTTAATAATAGCAACTGTTGCATACAGCGCTTCCTATATTTTTTCTTTTTCATCCCTTGTGACCAGACTTGCGCAAAAAAGAAAACTACACAAGTGCGTAAACCTAACTAAACCTAACTAAAAAGATATGAGATCCGTGGTACCTTTACCCACAACAGTCCCACCCTATATATACATCTAAAACTATAGTATACTTACTTAAGTAAATGAGTTAAACCCTACATCAACCTAACTAACAGATTGGCGAACTACTGTTCTAACTCCAGCTGTCTACTATTAGTAAAAACAAATAAAAAAAAAACAAAAGAGAAGAAATAATGAAAGGAGAGAGGGGCAGGGGAGAAACTAGAATAATTACCACTTTAGCAGGGTCTTTCGTGTCTAATAAAATTGGAATGGAGACTACTTATTAAAGACAAGTTAACCCGTGCATGATACTCATGCATTTTTTTGTCAAATAATGTCAGTATACCAAATTTCAGGTCATTCGGATGAGCCCTTTCTGAGAAAATAGTTTTTTCCAGACACACACACACTAACACACGCCGCTACACATGCAGGGGCGGATCTAGAAAATGTTTGTTCCCCGGGGGGATGTTAGGGCGGGGCGATTTAGGCCCCGCCCCCTTGACGACTTCTGAGGCTGCCGGGGGCTGCACAGTATGTGCAGGTCCTCTCGGCAGTGACAGGCAGGGACAGTGTGCTGCCCGGCTGCTCTGATTGTGTTTAAAAATCTCTCCTTTCATGGGTGTTGTGTTGTCTTCAAAAGAATAAATTCTGTGTTACACATCAAGCACCCTCTCCCACATCTTTTGGAGAGCTTGGCAGATTAGAGACACGTCTGCCTGGACGTTACCTATTCTGTCTGTAACTTTCTTTTCAGAGGAGATAATCTATTGAAGCACTTCTGCTGTATTGCTGTACCTGTATTCGAGTTGTCTGTATCTGGTGAGGGGTGAATATCTAGATGTAGCTGCAGTATCATTCACATTATCTGCAGATTATAAGCAGGCATATCTTTCCAGTATTGCCGCTGTGGTGGTGGCCGGACCTGATTTGCCTATTGAGGCAGGATATATTTTGTAAGGAAGAGAATGGTGGCGCCATCTAACCAGAGCCCCAGTTGCTATCTTGCAGGTGCCCTGTTATTTGAGTATGTCCAACAAAATGTGTACAATTGCAGCCCAGTGCCCTCTGCAGAGTTTTAGGCCCCAGTAAGAATTCCGCACACCACAGGAAAATTTGTGGAGGGAATAATATTGCTTTGAAACAAGTCAGAAAGGGGGCAGGACTGTCTGTGGAACCTGTGCCCTAACACGATATTTGCATATATTAACAATGAATAAAATTAAAGGCAGTGATTACCAGAGACACTGTCCCCAGATTTCTAATTTAAACACCTATGAGCATCTCCGGGTTGGCTTTAGATAACAGTTCTATACTGCTTATTTAGATGAATGGAGATGTTTTGAGCAGAAATGAGCATCAACCGGGCTAGCACTTAGTGTGACAGATTTGAAAGAGATCGGTGGAATAAAGGATAAGTGTAACAGGATGGACCGCCTATGCCACCCTGTCTGTTGTTGCAGGGGAACAGCTGGGCTTACTTTGCCATCATTCCCTTTCGTTATCCGAAATGCACCCTCTAACCGCAGTAGGAGGGGCTTACAAATGCTGCCACCACTGGACTCCTTACCGGCATCCAGTACCGGTTTTCTTCTGGGTAACTGATGCTGCTAGTATACCCTGTTACTGGTGTACCTGGGCTGGAACCCCTGACCTGTTCCTATGGATCAGGGTTGCTGTGGATGTATCCCCCTGGCCTATCACACTGGCCAGAGCTGCTGGGTAGTGGATAGAGCTGTGGTACTCGGAAGCTGGGTTTAAACATTCAGAAACAACCGGAGAACAGATTAGAGTTGGGTCTAATATGTAGTTCACAGGGAAAGAAAAGTTTACAAGCAGGTCTTTGAAGCAAGTTATGTTTATTTTCTCACCCTGGTTGAAGGTAACAGTGAGCAGATCAAATAGAACAAGAAGAACAATTTTAAATACAAAACAGTGCTAGTCATACAGTTTTGGAAACAGCCTCACAGGGGAAGCCAGCCTCCTGATGTCTGAACTATTTTTAGAATCGGGATACAATATGTTTACCTAAACATGGATTTACAATGCATTGCTAACAATATTTACACTTATTTGTGATATTCTAAAACTTGCTGTGATTTCCTGCACTTGTTTTAGACACAGGAAATCTAACAGCAAATCTAATTAAACCTTCCTGTGCCTTCAGGTACTGGACCTTCACACATCAAAAGGTCTAATTAACATGAGATTAACATGGGTCCTTTCTTCAGACAGTTGCAGCATACACATTCCCAAAGAAAAGTTACAAAACCCCAAACAAGTCATGTCCCCCACACCAAAATACACAAAAGACCTTCTCAACAAATGCTTTTTGCATCAGGGATATAGCTCAGAAATAATGCAACATTAAAACAAAACAAAATTTGCTCCCCTGGTCTCAGAAATAAAGATATTTCCTTTACCAAAATACACACAATATCAAAAATAAGTACATTTGCATTAGAAATAGCAGCATCCTGCCTCAATAGGCAAATTAGCTAAGATGGGAGCTGGATACATATACATATACAGACAGACATATATATATATATATATATATATATATATATATATATATACTGGACACTTATTTGCTGTTCTGTCTCCTCAGTCTGGCTGTTAGCTTGCTGCCGCCTTAGTTTGGCAGGATCCATATCAGTGGTATAGGTGGAGCTGGGTTGCAGGATGTCATGTGCTCCCATTAGTGATGGCGGGCTATTTTGCACCCCTGTTGCTGATTCTGGGGTGCAGAAGAAAGGCACTAGGGTCTATGCCCAGACTGATCACTCCTCACTTGTGTCAGGAATCTGTTGATAGTACTGATTCAGTATGTGGCTGTGACAGGATGGAACACCTATGGCACCCGGTCTGTTGTTGCTGGGAACTGGCTGGGCTTACGCTGCTGCCAACACTGAACTCCTTAGCGGCATTCAGAATCGTGTTTTTCTGGGCAACTGTCGCTACTAGAGTACCCTCTTGCTGCTACCCCTGACCTCTTGCCTCAGGGTTGCTGTGGATGGTACCCCTGGCATATCACACTGGCCAGAGGTGTAGGTAGCGGGCAAAGCATTGGTACTGAAAATTGCACATTCTGCACACATTTCAGTTACACATATATTTACATTATACACATTTTTATACTACCCTACACTCCCGGTACTTAGCGCCATTGGTTAACTCTCTCAGCGCTGCATGCTGGTTCCCTACCAGCGCTGCAGTGCCTACACACATTTCTACATTTATCACCTTATTGTACATAATTACATGTCCCTACACTTCCTAACCCTTCATTTGTCGGGTACTGCTCTCCTGCACCGCAGCACACACATACAAATTACTCTTTATATAATTAATTTTTTATAGCCCCTATCCACCGCCTAGCGCCGGTGAGTTAAATCCCTTCGTTGCGGGGTATTAACCCTCCCGGCACCAGAGCTTCATTTCAAGATGGCCACTGCAGTACTCGACCACAGTTACCATTTACTATTTTATGCATACACTGACTTTGCCAGGTAGGTTATAATAAAAGGTAAGGTAGTTGGAGTAGCTCCATGCACTACAGGTGGGTAGTGCTGGTGCTTATAAAGGCCCTTGAGTTACGAGTGGGTGGTAACATTTGCTGTGATGTTAATTTATTCCATGCTAAGCTAAACCACACCCCTCGAAATACCCATTTAGATTGTTATTGTACAGACACACCTGGAATCTGTAGAGAAAGGAGAGAAGACAGGAACTACTACTATTGTGATGGTTTGTATCAAACTCCTGACATTAAAGCAGAGGGGTATCAGTTTGAAGCACTCCCACCATATGAACAAGTGTTCCTATCCAGTGAATAGTCTCCATTAGAGATTTGAACAAACTGGGGAGAAAGCATGCAACCGAGAGAGTGTCAGATACCACAGGTAAGAGGATTTTTTTCAAAATGCAAAAAATTTAGTTACAACCTCCTTGTGTAGGTGTTGCCAAAAACAAAATTTTTATACTCACTGTAAAATGTCTCTCTTAACACATTTGGGATACACTGCTCACCATGGGGTATAGAGGGTGCTGTGTGAAGTTAGGCACTTAAAAGACCTGTTTGGCCTGCTCCCATCCCCTCTATGCCCCCTCTTATCGAAGATATCAGTTATTTATCTTACAAAGTCACAAGAGAGGTGCAACACAATTAACAGAACACTCATGAATCGTTAGAAACAACAAGAGTGGGATTGCAGAGTCTCCCAACTGTGTTAAGAGAAAGACATTTTACAGCAAGTACAAAAATGTTGTTTTCTCTTGCACATGCAGTTGGGGGACACTGCTCACCATGGGGACGTTCCGAAGCTGCCCCCTCATGGATGGGAACACGCAGTCTGAGCTGCATGCAAAACTTTTCGGCCAAAACTGGTGTCTTTGGAGGCAAAAACATGAAAACAATAACATTTAGTGAACATGTGGACAGACCATGTGGCTGCCTGAAACAACTGCTCAACTGAAGCCCCATGTCCCGCTGTCCAGGACGTACCAACCTACCTAGTGGATTGAACAGTGAGACCCTCAGGAATCAAAGCCTGCCTAATAGTAGCCGTTAGACATCTGGCTAAGGTTTGCTTCATGGCTGGCCAGCCACGTTTTTGAGCATCAAACAGAATCAAGAGACTGTCTGTCTTGCGAACTGAAGAGGAGCTATTCATATAGGTCCGTAAGGCTCTGACCACATCCAATTCCGTCAGAGAGCCCTGACTGTTAGATGAAGGATCTCTAGACAATGTCAGGATCACTATATCCTGGTTTAAATGAAATTTGGATACAACATTTGGTTGAAAGGAAGGCAGAGTCCTCAAGACAGCCCTGTTGTCATGAAAAATCAAGAAGGGAGCTCTGCAGGAGAGTGCTGCAAACTCTGACACGCACCTTGCTGAAGAAATTGCCAACAAAAAAGCAACTTCCCAAGTGAGAAGCTTGAAGGAAATAGATTCCAGCGGTTCAAATGGCGGTTTCTATAACGCAGTTAGGACCAAGTTTAGGTCCCAAGGAGCCACCGGTGGAACAAAGAGTGGCTGAACCTATAATACCTGTCACTCACAGGACCGTGAGTGCCTCTGCGCTGGTGTGTGGTTCTCTAGCCTTCCTGCCGGCGCCTGTCCTGAGCCGCGGCCGTCCGCCATCTTGATGGACTTCGCATGCGCAGTATCCAAGAACTTATGACCTTTGCTTTTAATCTAATTGGTGGATCAGGCACCTCTCCCTATTTAAGACACCTGTGCTCATTACATCGTTGCCTGATCTTGAGTCTCATTCCCTGTGAGTCTCTGAAGGTGTTTCCTGTGTTCTCCTAGTGTCTTCAGCTTCCTGCTGATTACCTGTGCTACTCATCGGTGGTTTCCATACCCGCTACAGTCTCCTGTATCCTGTACCCTACTCGTGTTGTGTTCTCAGCTGGCTTCTGGATTATCTGCTCTGCTCATCAGCGGTTCTCATACCTGCTACAGACTCCTGGATCCTGCTCGTGTCCTCAGCTCGCTCCTGATTTCCTGCTCTGCTCACCTGTGGTTCCCATACCCGCTACAGCCGTTCAGCGTCCCTGCTGTGCCTGCATATTCTCGTGGACAAGCTTCTCTACGCATCAGCGGTATGCTTACTTATTATTGACTATCAACTGTTACCTTGCATATCCGCTTAGGACAAGCCTGTCTACTCCACAGCGGTATCCATACCCGCTATAGACTATTGTTGTTACGCTGCATATCTGTTTGGAACAAGCCACTCTACTCAGCAGTGATATGCACACTTGTGATTGACTATCAGTTATTATCCGCATATCCGCTTGTGCAAGTCCCTCTACTCAGCAGCGGTATCCATACCCGCTATAGTCTATTAGCTGTAATGCTGCATATCAGTTTGGATCAAGTTTCCCTGTGCTCTCAGTGTCCTCATACCGTTATTGACTTTTTGCATGTTTCCACTCATCCGCACCTGAACTTCTCCTCACTTACTAGCAGTGGTACAACTTGCTGTACGCAGACCACTGACTTCCCCGCTACCTACCTGCACCTGGACAAGTCTTCTCACTATAGCAGTGGTACAACTTGCTGTACGCAGACCACTGACTTCCCCGCTACCTACCTGCACCTGGACAAGTCTTCTCACCATAGCAGTGGTACAACTTGCTGTAGGCAGACCACTGACTCTCCTGTTACCTCCTTTCACCTGCTCACGTCCAATCTGGTCTCCATGGTTCAAACCTGCCTTTCCACTATAGATGCAAGTCGCTGACTCATCTACCAATATAGCTGCAAGTCGCTGACTCATTTACCAGGATAGCTGCAAGTCACTGACTATCTACATTTCCATTGGCATCCTCTCTCCATTTGCTGTTATATACGTTCCTCTATTCACCCTGCTGCCAGAGGACCACTGTACAAACTCCGCCTCTCTGGTAAGCTAGTCATCTGGTGAAATCCTGGGCAAGACTCCTAGTGCCCGTGACAAGACCCCCGGGAGAAAAGTCTGTACCTCTGGCAGCAGAGCCACACCTCTGAAAATAAATTGACACGGCTGACACCTGTACCATAAGGGATTCCAGCCGCAAGCCCTTATCCAAACCGTCCTGACGGAATGCTAATACTGTGGCTAAACGGAAGTAAGAGGTTGGCACACTATTCTGCTCACACCAACCTATATATGTCTTCCAGATACAATGATAATTTCTGGAAGATGTTGGTTTTCTAGCCTTTATCATTTTTTGAATGAGCCTATCTGAGAGACCCTTACGTCGGAGGATTAAGGTTTCAGCCTTTAGGCCATCAAAGCCAACTGTGCTAGGTCCTGATGAAAAAAAATTACCCTGGCTGAGCAGATCTTTCCTGAGAGGATGGTCTTCTTGGCCAATTGGGTGCCAGAAGAATGACCTTGATTCCTTCGTATCTTCTTTAATATCCTGGGTAACATCGGTTTTGGGGGGAAAAGGTAAACCAACTCGAACCTCCAAAGAACCATCATGACATCCACTAGGTATGCTTGGGAATCCCGTGACCTGGCACAATACTTGGTGACCTTGCAATTTGAAGCGAGAGGCCATCATGTCCACCTCTGGCTGACCCCACCTTTGCATAATCGGTGAGAAAACCTCTGGGTGGAGGGACCACTCTCCCGAGTGAATGGCAGGGCGACTCAGGTAATCTGCTTCCCAGTTGTCCAATCCTGGTATGAATACCGCTGAGATGGCAGGAACCCACTGTTCTGCCCACACCATGATCTTGGTTACCTCCTTCATGGCCTGATATATGCCACTGCTGTGGCATTGTCAGATTGAATTTGAATGGATTTGTTCTTCAGTTGTGACTGTGTTTGGACCAACGACTTGAAGGCTGCCCTTAACTCTAGTACATTGATGGGTAACATTTACTCCTCTGTTGACCAGAGGCCCTGCAGTCGGAGATTCAATATCACCGCCCCCCAGCCTGACAGGCTGGCATCCATTGTCACACTGGTCCAATCCCATACTGAAAACGGTCTTCCCTGATTGAGATTGCACCACCTCGAGGCATGACACCATGCATCCCATCATCTTCATGCACTGAAGGATGGATACACCCTTCAGGGAAAACAGAGCTTTTATCTGTTGTTGCATGAACCGGATTTTTTCTGGGGGCAAAAAGACTCTTTGGCAACTGGTGTCGATCAAAAGGCCCAGGAAAACCAAGCGTTGAGTGGGCACTAGACTGGATTTTTTGAAGTTTATAATACAGCCATGAGATTGTAAGGTCTGTGCCGTCAGATGAAGACGGGACCTCAGCCGAGACGCCAAATCTGCCTTGATCAGCAGATTGTCCAAGTACGGAAGGACTGTTACTCCTTGCTGATAATAGAAAACAAGCACAAAAAGTATTATATCAGGCGCTAAAAATATAACAAAATAGAATATATGAAAAATAAGACTGCAGCTAGACGTGGGATAGTGAATTCCCACAATAATTACACAAGCACAAAAAATATAGTCCAGCGCAATTCTTAAGTTCCGATTATATAAATGTATATGGAAACCAATCAACACACCTAGGACATCAATTATAAATGAATACTATAAAATTGATACAACCAATAAATGTGTTCTTAAATTGATTTTTAATGTAAACAGCAAAAAAATAGAAAATTCCTAATTATTGGTTTATACCAATGGATACATCATAATAATAAAAACCATAAATACAGCTATTCAATACATAAAATACAAATGTAGCAATGATAAAAATCAATACCGCATAGACGTAGCAATGATATGAATCAATACCGCATAGGATCCAGACCCTGTTTATGCATGTGTGATCACCAAGTTCTTAGGGAATAAAATACCCAAAGTATTTAGAACTCAAGACCTTTGCAGACATATGTAGGAAAGAACCACATCAATAATTAGTATTCTTATAGTTTGCGGACTCCTGATAGGGGAATTGTTCCAATATATCAGTATACAGCTAGCGTGTAACTCACGGTTTCCCTGCTGAAGGCACTTTCCGATACTCGGCTGAACTGTATACACATGTACTCCCGGAGTCCTCACTTGGTAAAGCTGTAATGATTTTTCACTAAACAGCGATTACGTAGCTGCAGGTGCGCACCCTAGTGAGATTGTGTGGAAAGGATATAATCACCAAAGTTCCTGAAAAGTTGGTTCCTTCTAATAAAGTGCAATTGACTGACAGAGTCGGGTCTCTCAGATCCACAGGTATATGATGAATGGACCTCGCTGACGCGTTTTATCCAGCAAATGCAGACTTTTTCAAAGCAAATTCACTGCTTTGAAAAAGTCTTTATTATTTATTAGAAGGATCCAACTTTTCAGAAACTTTGGTGATTATATTCTTTCCACACAATCTCACTAGGGTGCGCACCTGCAGCTACGTGATTGCTGTTTAGTAGTTCAAATGACAAATACAGTGAATCAACCATGACATACCTGTTACATATTCTGATGTTTTCAGATACAATTAAGATATTCATATCAATTTGGCATTAGAGTTCAACATCAAATATAAACATTGACTGGAAAATTGCGTTACTTAAAATTCACGAAAACACTGTAAATATTCTTGTACACATACACTCATGAATGTAACTGTTTGATATGAACTATTATCAACAGATGAACACAACTGAATTAGGGGAAGTAGATAATGAGGGGGGGTAGTTGTCTTGTATTTCTGACTTATCAAAATTTATTTTATATTCTGCGAAGGAACTAAATTCCAGGATTATGCTCAGAATAGCAGGGATTGATTTCTCTGGTTTAGATACCATCAACAGCATATCATCTGCGAAAAGAGCTAACTTAGCTTCTTGATTGCCCACTTTTATACCTGTATATTAATTTTTTTCCCTTAGAGCCACTGCAAATAGTAACGGGGATAAGGGGCATCCCTGCCTGGTGCCTCTTTCCACCTTGAACGAGCTGAGAGAAAGCCATTAGCTAACACTTGTGTACTAGGGGCATGATATAAAGTTATTAAAGTGTTAATGTATTGAACAGAAAATCCAAACTTGTGAAGAGTTTTGAACAGATGATCCCATGTTACAAGGTCAAATGCCTTTTCGGCATCTAAGGAAAGCAACAAGGCTGGGTCTTCTCTCTCAGAGAGAAGACCCAGCCTCTCTGAGTGCCGCTGTTAGAGGTGAAATCCCACCCTTGATCCTTTAAGTGAGGATATCATCAATAGCCTATCCTTGAGTCTCAGTAACTAATATTGTAACTTATGATTTGTCAGCTAGCTGAGGAAATCAGGAAGAAAACACTCAAGTTCGGTGTTGTCAAAGTGAGTTCTGAGTTTATTCCACAAAGTACAATTACATTTATATTTTAGCTGTTATATTATTGCACTGCCTATAATGCGTAAATCGTCACAAACATCAGCCCCAGACATCAGCCCCCGCTAACCGCAAGCTATATAGGTTGATAGAGACACCTCCATCTACCCTGCTAAATTCTAAGAAATGGCTTAACCGCAGGTCCTAGGTGTAAAAACATAATTCCTCTGTTATCAACATCATGACATTTTTGTAAATGTCAGGCATTAAAATTACAAAAAGCTGTTACATATTTTACAGAATATATTCTAAACATAAAATGTATCTTTTAAAATTGAGCATACAAAATGGAGTATATTTGGCTATATAGAATCACAAATCAATATGTCAATCCACTTTTCACAGTCCCTACTTTTATTCTTAAAAAGACAAATATACTAAAACACTAGTTCACTATGTTAATCAGACCAGGCGATGCCCTGATTAAGTGCGTCCTGTCCCCATAGGTCCTGTTACAGACCAGCCGGAGGGTAATAACCGTCCCGCATAACAAAGTGAATAGTGCACCTGCCTGACATTATTTCTAAACATATTTTTCTCTTTCCAAGTAGATTTCTTCATCCCTGTCTTCCAACGCTCTGATGTCATCATATTCTCGTTCTGGATAATTTCTTTCATATTCATTAGCTTTATTTGCTCTCTTTGTCAGGTGTTTTTTAACTCTTTTAGTGGTACATGTAAAACAACACATAAAAACTTTGGTGAGTATATAGCATAATAGAATCAATCCTGCAATTTTTGCGATCCATACTAATATTCCCATTATCCAACCAGCAATTCCCTTAAACCAGTTCAGGGGATTCAGCCCTGACCAATCTATTCTGGTCTGGGTGTAAACGGTCATACAGTAACCCCCTGTTTGGGCTGTCAAATAGTCCAAGACCAGCCTATGTTGCAATTGTTCCCTCTTTACCTCTTGCAATTCCTTAGCCAAATAGCTAAATGTTTGATCATAAATCCCAGTGATATTGTCCAACAGCTTTGACAAATCTATGATCAGTTGGAATGCCTTTTTTATGCAACACCTATTTGCCCATGGGAGCTCTATGAGTATGCGCGGGGCCTTGGGGATACTCACAATGTCTTTTTTATGTCTTATTAGATTACTATGAGGGTGTCCCATCTCTGCTAGTTTCTTCATATTTTCATGAGTGATCACCCTGGCTGATGGCACGATTCTTCCTACGGTACAGTTGCCCCTTCCCCCATATGGGAACCATTTATAAGCCTTTTTCCCGCAGAGGAAGTACAAATCATCTGGTAATAGCCTAGGGACATGAGCCCATATCTCACTTATGAATTTTATACCTTCCCATACAGTGTCATTGGGAACAAGGGTTGGTCTCTCTGTGATGTTGCAATTAAGGTAAGTAGTATTTAACCAGCTTGGGATGTCAGTTGTTACCAAGGCTCCTATATCGTGACAGAGACAAGTGTCTTTTTCTATGTCATAGGGTAAGGGGACTCCTGGTGTGATATTGAAATGGTCCACCTTTCCTATGATTATTGGGGCTTTTCTGCATGGAAGATATCCCAAATCCCTGTATTGTGGCTTGAAGACAGTTGTCATGTTACCTCTGGTCATGGTTATTCTCCTCAGAATGGTATGATTTGTGATCATAAAACAGAATTTTATATTTCTGCCGCTCAACTGGGCATCTATTTCTGGAGGATTTGTTATAAATTTTCTCTCTTCCTGGAGAGACAGCTGTTTCAGGGAATTGACCTTTGTGCCCAGGTTTGGTTTTATGCTTACCGCAAGTTTTATTAGGGTTATGGGAATAAATGTCCATTGGCCTCCCCCTCTGACTCTGGGTTAGGAGAACATATCCAACAATTTGTAACATTAACCACTTGAGAGACCATGCTATGTAATCCCATCATTACATTATTTCTTTTGTGGGGTGACCTACACCACTCTTTACATCTCTCTTCTGGGGGGTCTCTACAGTACTCACAAATACACTTGAGTACCGGGGGAAGTCCATCACAAGGGTGCTTAGTCTCCCTTCGAGACAACCTATACTCTCTTACAATAGGGGAACCGTGGTGTCCAAGCCTATTGTAATGATCTTTGCAACTATGGGTGCATTGGGATCCATTATGGATGCAACGTTCACATATGCATTCCTCGACCCCTATCTTTCCTCTACATTTGTTACTTTGGGCACACAGTGTTAGAGACCTAAATATAATGAAGGAAATGATTATAAAAACTTTACTTCCCATTATCTATGGTTCTCCTCTTTGGATGGTTATCTTGGTCTTTTTGCAGTGTGAGGCGTGTATCCAAGAGTCTCTCCCGGACACCTTGACCGAAGTGGGGGTAGTCAGTAACACCTGGAATGGCCCGTCGTATCTGGGTTCCAGGGTACTTCTCACGTGTCTCTTTAGGTACACCCAATCACCGATCATTAGACTGTGTGGTTCAACATCTGTAATCCTATTTTCAGAAGACAAAACTTGAGAATGTATTTTAGTTAAATGTTCGGCAAGCAATTTAACATATCCTGTCATACTGCCGTGTTTGTGCTGCAATTCTTGTGGGAAATAGCAACCTGTCTTGGGTATTTCTCCAAATAATATTTCATATGGTGAATACCCTGTCTCTTTCCCAGGTGTGGTTCTTACAGCGAACAGAGCTAGGGCTAAACACTCCACCCAGGTTTTCCCTGTCTCTTGCATTGCCTTCTGAATTTTCAACTTGAGAGTGCCATTTAGCCTTTCTATCCTGCCACTAGCTTGCGGTCTGTAAGGTATATGGAAGGCTTGTGAAATGCCTAAATCTTGCATGATATGTTGCATTACTTCTCCTGTTAAGTGGCTACCCCTGTCTGATTCTATGACTTCCATTACCCCATATCTGCAGACTATTTCTGACATTATTTTCTTTGCTGTGGTGAGTGCGTTAGCCTTGGATACTGGTCACCAGCTGAATATGTCCGTACAAGTTAACACATACTCGTAAGTGCCACACTTTGGCATATGGATATAGTCTATTTGCAGTCTTTGGAAAGGGAAATATGCATTGGGCACATGTCCCATGTTGGTCCTGGTTCGTCTTCCTGGATTATTTTCTGCGCATATCCAGCATTGGTCTGTGTATGCTTTGGCTGCCACATAGAATCCTGGTGCTATCCAGAATTCTTGAACTAACTTTGTCATTTGTTCTTTTCCCTTGTGATCTGGTCCATGCTCTACTTGAAGCATTGGTGAATACAGTGCTTTTGATAAACACCACTTGCCATCCTTCTTCCATAGACCTATGCAAGATTCTTGTGCTCCCTCCTTTTTCCAAAGCTTGTGTTCTGATTCTGCTTGTTTTTGCAATTTTATGAGAATTTCCACATCAATTTCCGTTTTCTCTTTTTGGACATAAATTCCCGTCCTTTTTTCCCTTACTGCTGCTTTCTTGGTTTGTTTATCTGCAAACGCATATCCTCTCACTTCTTCAGTATCTTCTTTTGTGTGAGCTTTTGTCTTTATCACTGCCATCTGTTTTGGTAGGCGTAGTGCCTTTGTCAATCTTTGTATCAGTTCTCCATTTTTTATGGGTTTTCCCGTTGCTGTGAGGAAGTTTCTTTGCTTCCAGATGGATGCATAGTCATGTGCCACTCCCCATGCATAGCGGGAGTCTGTGTAAATGTTCACTGTCTGTCCTTCAGCCATTTCTAGGGCTCTTATGAGTGCCATTAGTTCTGCTGCTTGCGCTGAAGTTCCTGCTGGGAGAGGTTCTGCTTCCATGACTTCTGTTGGGGAAACCACTGCATAGCCTGCATGTTTGGTCCCGTTCTCATAATAGCTGGATCATCCGTGAAAAATAAAAAATCTGGATTAGCTATTGGGTTCTCTTCTATCTCCCAGTCTGGTTTTATTTCTTGTTCCATCATTGATATACAATTGTGAGGTGCTTCATGTTGTTCCCCTTTTTTGCTTCCTTCCTTCCCTCCTTTTGAACCGTCCGGTTCATATTCATCTTCGGTTGGCAATAGAGTGGCAGCGTTCAGTACTGTGCATCTCTTGATGGTGACGTTGCTTGTAGATAATAAGGCTACCTCATACTTAGTGAGTCTGGCAGTGCTGAGGTGCCTTGTAGATGCTTGCTGCAATATTTCAGTTACTGAATGGGGTACCTGGATTGTCAATGCATGATCCAGTACTACATCAGCGCATTTATCCTTCAATGTTGCCGCAGCTGCCACTGACCTTATGCAGGATGAAGAACCCTTCATGACTCCATCTAATGTTGTGGAGTAATATGCAACTGGTCTTTGTTTTTTACTGTGTTCTTGTGTAAGTACCCCCATAGCATGTCCCTTTTTCTCATGGCAAAACAGCGTGAAGGATTTGTCATAATCCGGTAGTCCTAGTGCTGGGGCTGAACACACAGCTTCCTTAATCTTGTCCATTGCTTCCTGTTGTGCTTGTAGTTCTTCTGCGGTATTACCTGCCATTTTCTTGGTAGCATCATACAAGGGCTGCATTAGGGCTGATGCGCCCAGTATCCAATCCCTCACGTATGATGTCAGGCCCAGAAATGCCCTTTTTTCTTTCAAAGTCTTTGGGAAAGGGGCTTCTAGTATTGCCCTTATTCTTTCCGTTGTAAGATGTCTTGTTCCTTGTGAGATGCAATGTCCCAAAAAGATGACATATTGTAGTTCACTTTGGGATACCCTACAATCTTCTTCTGCTAGAAACTTGAGAAGTGATATAGTTTCTTCTTCACATTTCTGTTTAGAAGTGGTGGCAATCAATAGGTCATCTACGTACTGCAGTAGCTGTGTATCTTGGGGTAGATGGGTCCCCATTTTTCTTCTCTTGCCACTTTTTATATTGTCGACAGTCTCTCTTCATGTGACCAATTTTCTGGCACCAAAAACACTATCCAGAGGTTGGACTTACAAATTTCCTTGCTTCTTCTCGTGGTGTATACATTTTCTTTGTTTCGGTCACCACATACACTTGTTAAGGTTTGACTGCTTTTCTTTCCTTTTCTTCCTTTTCTTGATCTTTAAGGGCTTCCACTATTTCCAACAACTGATTCACAGGTGTGGTCTTGTAAGCTGGAGTACTCATCATTAGTTTTTGTTTTATCAGTGGTCACATGCCTTCTAGCGCTGTTTTCTTGACCATTCGTAGTCCAACCGCAGCTTCAGGGTCCATCCCTTTGTTACGTATCTGGGTGACTATCTTATAGTAGTAGTCTCTAAAGGGTCTGTCTCCCTGCGGACCCACATCTTCAGGGTGTCTTTCATTTCTTTCATGACACCATCTGCGTAGGCGGTTAACGAATTGGACTCCACTGTTTTCTGTCTTTTTTCATTATCATTTACTGCAACAATTTCCCCATGATACTCTGTTACAGCATGTATTCCCATGTTCTCAATGGCTCTCAGGTCTCCCAGTGTAAGTTTGTTTTTACAGATTTGTGACATATCAAGCCAAGCAGCAGCATGTAAGGTACACATGGTTTGCATATAAGTCCCAAACTGGCCAGAGGATTTGTAGGGGTCTGGGCAGTCTTTCAAGATTGCATTAACTTCCATAACTGAAAAGGGTGTGTGTTGTTCTCTTCTCAGGAATTGTGGATGAAATACCCCTGGGTCGTTCGCATCCACCAATTGCCCTCCGCGGGGGTTGGCATAGGCAAATGTACGTACTGGATACATTTGGAGGGTGCCTGTATTATCTTGTGCATAAAACATGGTTTGTATCCCCGCTGTTGTTATATCTGTGGGGTTGCCTTTTCTCCGGGTTTCTGCCCTTGTTTCTTCCTTTAATCCTTTTGAGTTATATTCTTCTAGCCTGGTTAACATACGTGGGGGGTTTATAGGGCATGCGGGGCATTTTCCTTCTTGGTCCATTTGACTTGTGCATTTTGGACATGTCATTATGATTGTATATCTGGGTAACGGAGGCACAGCTGGTGGGTCATTTGGCTGGTCAACAGTAACTGCCTCTTGATACGGAGGGGGTCTATAATCATTAGTGATTGAGGACGTGGCTAGACAGACAGTCATTTGGTTTGCCTCTTCGTCCTGTTTTTTCTTTCTAAGTTCCTCTTCCCACTTCTCACTAGCCATTACCCAAATGTGAACTAAATCTCCTTTCTTTTTTATTTTTAACCAGTCAAAGTTACATTTTATAAAGTCTTTCCATTGTGTAGAATTAAATTCTCCTTCTGGGGGAAATCCTCCTCTTTTAAGTATCTTTCCTATTCCCTTCACTGCATGTGGACCAACCTTTTCCTTGACTATTTCGACAGGGGTGCGTCCACCCTTGCCGTTAGAGGCTCCCATTCTATCCTTTCTCAACTTATTAATACTTTCCCTATTCCTTTAAAAAGAGTTTTGTTATAGGCAATCAACACTTCTGTTATGTATTAATAATTGAAGAATGGGTCACAACAATTTTTATCCTCTAAATTCTTTTAGTTATAAATCCATATAACTGTTGCAGAACATTATATTAGTTCTGCGTTACCTCGTCAATCAGGTGGTCCACTAACTCTGTATAGTGAATTGAATAGGGACAAAAGAATCTGTCTGGCTCTGGTTCGTTAATTATTTGATGGAGACTTTTTCCTTCTCTGACCCGTGATATCCAGTTGTCAAAATGCTTGAAATAGTAGTTTTGTTTTTTCCCCAAACCCTCTTTCTATGATGATCAGTTTTTTTTAAATCCAAAAGGTTCTTTCACTGATTTTGTTACAAAATAAAATAAAGCGGCAGTTCTACCATGTACAAACCATTTTAAACTTCCTACACAACAATTACAACCGTATGTATTTTCCTTGTTTATAAAGGCATCCTCTAAAATATTAAAGGCTTTAGTCATTTATATAATATCTTTGTAATATAGTTGACCATACAATTTGACTATTGAATAACAATTGTTTTTCCTTATCAATTCATCAATAATATATGACAACAGTAAATACAGATAATCTTAGTCACTTTTACTCTTATACTGAGACAAGGAGGCAGGGTTATAGAGAGGCGCTTGGATATGAAAGAAAAACGAACTGTCTGACAGGAATCTCAAGACACGTCAAGTAACAATTGGCGAAAATTGCTAATCAATATGTTACTTACCGCGGTTATAGACGCCGTTGATATTCCCAGTCAGAACCGTCCTTGTTCTTCGATCCAATCACTTGGCCTCCTGGGTTTTTTTCGGCACCAAGAAATGTTAGAGGTGAAATCCCACCCTTGATCCTTTAAGTGAGGATATCATCAATAGCCTATCCTTGAGTCTCAGTAACTAATATTGTAACTTATGAATTGTCAGCTAGCTGAGGAAATCAGGAAGAGAACACTCAAGTTCGGTGTTGTCAAAGTGAGTTCTGAGTTTATTCCACAAAGTACAATTACATTTATATTTTAGCTGTTATATTATTGCACTGCCTATAATGCGTAAATCGTCACAAACATCAGCCCCAGACATCAGCCCCAGACATCAGCCCCCGCTAACCGCAAGCTATATGGGTAGATAGAGACACCTCCATCTACCCTACTAAATTCTAAGAAATGGCTTAACCGCAGGTCCTAGGTGTAAAAACATACTTCCTCTGTTATCAACATCATGACATTTTTATAAATGTCAGGCATTAAAATTACAAAAAGCTGTTACATATTCTACAGAATATATTCTAAGCATAAAATATATCTTTTAAAATTGAGCATACAAAATGGAGTATATTTGGCTATATAGAATCACCAATCAATATGTCAATCCACTTTTCACACACCGACCCCATTATAAAACCTGTTTGGTCCTTGTGGATAAAACTTGGCAACAGAGTTTTGAGCCACTCTGCCATTATCTTTGTGAATAAATTGTAATCTACGTCCAGTAGCATAATGGGTCTATACGATCCTGGTAACCTTAAGTCTCGTCCCGGTTTAGGGAGTACTTTAACAATGGCGCTATTAAAGTATATTGGGATTTTAGTCTCTGAGAGTATTAAGTTGAAGCAGTCTGTCAACAGAATCCCAACTCCGTCTTGTAGAATTTTATAAAATTCCCCACTAAACCCGTCTGTGCCTGGGAATTTAAAAGATTTCAGTTGTTTAATTGCCTTTAGAACCTCTTCAGAAGTGATAGGCTGAATTAGTAAAACAAACTCAGGTTCTGTATAATTTCTGGTCCTTGGTATTTGATGGTTCCATCTTGTGATTGTAATGATGAAATATTACTTAAGTCTAGTCTCGTTTAGTAAGTTCGAGAGAATTTTACTAGACTTATTGCCAAATTTATAAAAGTTGAACTTACTTGCCATTTCCTGGCATTGCTATTGTATTACGTGGTCAAAGTGTATTTGCTTTTGTTTATATTTATTTTTATTTTCTGGGGTAGGCTGTCCTTTATATAATTCAAAGGCCTTTGTCAGTTTACACTGAGCCTCATAATATGTCTTTTGTTGATCTTTAATATATTTTGCCACATACAAAATAATCTCCCCCTTCAGGACCACTTTTGCAGTCTGCCAAAATAGCATGGGATCATTAGCATGTTGTTGATTGTTGTGTAAATATTCATCCCATGCTAGTTTTACCATATCCTAATATTTTTTGAAGTTAGAAAGTTTAGCTGGAAATCTCCATTGCTTTTGTTTTCCTAATGAGACCTGTCTATCTATTTGTATCCAGACCATGGCATGGTCAGAGAGGCCTATTGGTTCAATGCCAGTTGATAATGTTTTATTAGCTAGCAGGTGTGAGATCAGAAAATAATCAGTTGGGTGTCTAGCTCTCCAAATATCTACCAAACCCAATTGATCTGAGAAATATTTATGCCAACTTGGCTATCCGACCTCTTTTGTCTCGATGGAGCTAACCTATCCAGGTGCCTGAGTACCTATAAAGCTTGTTAATCAGTTGTAAAAAATATAATGGCTTGGTTTGTGCATTCGGGGCATAAACATTACATATTACATATTTAATACCTTCAATGGTGGCAATCAATACAACATATCTCCTGTCTTTGTCAACTATTTTATGATAAATATCTACCTTGAGATTTTTCTTAAACAGAATTGCTACCCCTCTTGATTTCCTATTGTATGAAGCATACACCAAAATCTTATGTCCTAACATTGTCAGCTTATCATGCTCTGCATCATTCAAATGTGTCTCTTGAAGTAAAGCTATATCTGTTTTAGACTTACTTAGATATGTCAGTAGTTTTTTTCATTTAATAGACGAGTTAATACCCCCCACGTTCCGTGAGTAAAATTTCAACGCAGCCATTTAAGTATCATGCTTTTGTATTATAATTGCTAGGCAAAGGACTCTCCTAGTGATATGGTGTATGTTACCAAATAACTCATAGGCAAACTTCTTCCCCTCCCAAACTCCGGCTTGGAGTTTGATCTGACACTTTTTTACGTTATAGAGAAAGACAACTATCTTTGAGGAAGGATGGGGACATTTACAAAGGACCATAGTAATACATAGACCAGATGCGATTCACAATAACCCCTGTAACCCCCTAACTCATTTGGGTGAGGAAAATTATCATGACGGGTTGGTGCATTGTCAGCAGGGGAAAGTAAAAAACTAAGAAAAACTAAAAAATACAATCAACATTAAAACTAGAAAGTGAACTTAGTGAAAGAGGGAGGTAACCCACTCTGTTTGTGGGGAGAAATATTAACACAACTATTATAGTATATTATAGAGCTTGTGATTTCCACTGCTGTTTGATTTTAAGTGCTGTTTGTTTAAAGTGTGGAGTTAGATCCAGTAAGGAGTTGAATCCAGGAAGGGGCTTAATCAGGTAAGTTGCTAGCAAAGGTTAGTACGCTCGAGTTCACTGTAGGCCATAAGAAGTTAGGTTAGCCATAATAAGATGAGTGGTAGCAGGCTTGATGATCTCACTCAATGCATATCTTGTCATATGTATGCACACTTGGAGCAATTGTTCCAAGGTTTATACCTCTGTGAGAAATGTGAGCAATTGGTCTCTTTGGAAGCCCAGGTAACTGATCTAAAGTAGACCATTGCAACATTGAGAGAGATTGCCAACCTTGAACAGAGTTTGCAGCTCACTGTTGATGCGTTAGCTGAGCAGGGTGGAGCAGAGGCAGAGGAGGATGCACTGGTAGGCAGCTGGGTAACAGTTACTAGGGATAGCAGAGGGAGGAAGAGGCAGGCCAGTTCTGTGCTAAGCAATCCCAGCAGATTTGCCAGATTGGATGAAGATACTGTGGAAGGCAGTTCAGAATTGTTAGAGTTGGATGAGATTGCTTCCTCTAGCAACCAGGGGAATGGTCTCTCCAGCATAGAGGGGACCAAAGTTACTCAGGGACCCAGGCAGACTGTGGTGGTAGGGGATTCAATTATTAGGAAGGTAGATAGGGCAATCTGTTACCAGGACCGTGCATGCCGAACAGTGTGTTGTCTCCCGGGTGCTCGGGCTCGGCATATTGTGGATTGGGTGGACAGATTGTTGGGAGGGGCTGGGAATGACACCGCGGTTTTGGTGCATGTTGGCACCAATAAACAAGTTAGAGGAAGAAGGGGTGTCCTAAAGAATGATTTCTCGGTCATTTGCCATCTTTATTGTCGAGATGGATTGCATCTGAATGAGGAGGGGGCTGCAGTGCTAGGGGAGAGGATGGTTAGAAGGTTGGAGGAGATTTTAAACTAGGCTGCGGGGGGGAGGGGCAAGCAAGTATTTATGGGATAGACATTGAGAGTAGTAAGGAGGAATTTAACAAGAGTCAAGGGGGTGGAGAGGGGGGGGGGGATGGGGAGAAGGGAATCATAGCCGATAAGGAGAGGCCCTTTTTGAAGAAAAAAGAGATACCTAAGGGAGGCAATAGACTTAAGTGTATGCTTGCAAATGTAAGAAGCCTGACAGGTAAAATGGGGTAGTTAGAATTAGTAGCAATGAATGAGAAGTATGATATTATAGGTATTACGGAGACCTGGGGGGATGATATACATGACTGGGCAGTCAACTTGGAAGGCTATTTTCTCTTCAGGAGGGATAGGGTAAATAAAAAGGGAGGAGGAGTATGTCTTTATATTAAGCCAGAAATAAAACCAAGTATTCAGGAAGTTATTTACGAGAATATTGGTGATAACATAGAGGCATTGTGGGTGGAAATATCACATAAGTTGCTGATAGGGATATGCTATAAACCGGCCAGATATTAGTAAGATTGAGGAAGCCCAACTTCTATAGCAAATTGAAAAGGCTACACAACTAGGTCAAATTTTAATTATGGGGGATTTTTATTATCCGGACATTGATTGGAGTACTGAGACCTGCGGTACAGCTAAGGGAAATAGGTTTCTGAGCACCCTAAAAGACCATTACATGTCCCGATTAGTAGAGGAACCAACTAGGAACCGGACTATACTGGACCTAGTAATAACAAACAATGTAGACGTAATATCAAATATTCAAGTAAGGGAGCACTTGGGAAACAGTGATCATAATATGGTCTCATTTGAAAAAAAGGTAAGGGAAGAAGCGTGCATTTAAATTGTTTAAGTCTGAAGGGTCAGAGAAGTCCTTCCGTAGGTACAAGGAATGTAATAAAACATGCAAAAAGCAAATTAGATTAGCTAAATTAGAAAATGAAAGGCAAGTTGCAAAAGAAAGTATGACAAACCCCCAAAAGTTTTTTAAGTATATAAATGGCAAAATAATTAAAAAAGATAATATAGGACCCCTAAGAAGTAAGATGGGTGAATTGATAAATTATACTAAGGAAAAAGCAGAGGTATTAAACACTTTCTTTTCTTCAGTATTTACTAGAGAGAAACAAATGGTAGGAGTAATACATAAAAATGGAAATTAAACCATACCATTAATTAATCATGGCTTGTCAGAGGAAGAAGTCCAAAAGGCGACTGAAGAATATTAAGATAAATAAAGCTCCAGGTCCAGATGGCATACACCCAAGAATCCTTATGGAGCTAAATTCTTAATTTTCAGAGATTCAATCTCATCAGGCTCAGTACCAAGGGATTGGCGAATAGCAGATGTGGTGCCGTTGTTTAAAAAGGGGACAAGATCACAACCAGGGAATTATAGACCTGTAAGCCTAACATCAATAGTGGGGAAACTACTGGAAGGTATTTTAAGGGATAGTATTCAGGATTACTTGATGTGCAATAAAATTATTAGTGAGAATCAACATGGATTTGTGAGGGATATGTCATGTCAAACGAATTAGTTTCTACGAGGAAGTTAATGGGAACCAGGGCAGCACAGTAGATGTGGTCTACTTAGATTTTGCAAAGGCCTTTGATACAGTGCCACACAAGAGGTTGGTTTACAAAATAAGGGAACTGGGTATTGGAATCAACATTTGTACTTGGATCGAAAATTGGTTAGAGAATAGGGAACAGAGAGTTGTGATAAATGGAACATTTTGTAATTGGTCAAAAGTCTTAAGCGGAGTACCTCAAGGTTCCGTGCTGGGGCCACTCCTTTTTAATATATTTATTAATGACCTTGGTGATGGTTTAGAGAGTAAAGTTTCTTTTTTTGCAGATGACACTAAACTCTGTAAGCTAATAAAATCAGAGCAAGATGTAGCTTCTATACAGAGGGACTTAAAAAAACTGGAGGATTGGGCGGCCAAATGGAATATGAGGTTTAACATAGATAAATGTAAGGTTATGCATTTAGGGATCAAAAACAAGAACGCAATCTATAAATTAAATGGAATTAATTTAGGAGAATCTATAATGGAAAAGGATTTGGGAGTGCTCGTAGACAGTAGACTTAACAATAGTGCTCAATGTCAAGCAGCAGCTGCAAGGGCAAATAAAGTATTGGCATGCTTAAAAAGGGGAATAGATGTAACGGAAGACAGTGTAATTTTGCCACTGTATAAATCGTTGGTAAGACCTCATCTTGAATATGCACTACAGTTCTGGGCACCACTCTATAAAAAAGATAATTTAGAACTAGAAAAGGTTCAGAGAAGGGCGACAAAATTGATAAAGGGTATGGAGTCATTAAGTTATGCGGGAAGGTTAGCCAGTTTAGGCATGTTTACTTTAGAAAAGAGGCATCTAAGAGGAGATATGATTAATATGTACAAATACATTAAGGGTCAATACAGAGAACTTTCATGGGAACTTTTTACCCCAAGGACTATACACAGGACACGCGGTCACCCCCTAAGGTTAGAGGAGAGGAAATTTCACAACCAGCAAAGGAAGGGGTTCTTTTTTTTATAAATCCTTTATTTGAAAGAGGATTTACAAAGATACAAAAGCCCATATAAAGCAGTATACATATGAATGGAATTTTTTAGAAAGCATTGAATATATGTCAAAAAGTATGCAAAATCCATATAATGGTGTTCTAATCATAGATGCTTGTACTGATATGGATGACAAAAACTCAAGGTGTCCTCTTTTTTTTTTTTCATATTGAGACCACATATATATAACATGACAAAAAGAAAGGTACAGAACAAGAGCGGAGGTAAGAAAGAAGGGATAGGGGCAAGACATGAGGAAAGGAAGAGGGGGGGGGGAATTTGAGAAACTCTTCGGGTCTGCTTCTGATAGTCTCACAGGGCATATGGATATCTGGTATTTCACACATATATATATATATATATATATATATATACAATCGAGAGAAGAAACAGCCCCTCAGACCATCATCATCATCCATTTATATAGCGCCACTAATTCCGCAGCACTGTACAGAGAACTCACCCACATCAGTCCCTGCCCCATTGGAGCTTACAGTCTAAATTCCCTAACGTACATACACACAGACACACAGTAGAGTCAATTTTTGTTTTTTGACAGCGGCCAAATAACCTACTAGTATGTTTTTGGATTGTGGGAGGAAACCGGAGCAAACGGAGCACCCGGAGGAAACCCACACAAACACGGGGAGAACATACAAACTCCACACAGATAAGACCATAGTCGGGAATTGAACTTACGACCCCAGTGCTGTGAGGCAGAAGTGCTAACCACTAAGCCACCGTGCTGCCCAAACCAAGATATAAATAAAAGCAGAAAGGTAAAATGGGTATGCCTTTTTTTTATTTTTTTTTTATTTAATTTATATTATGTAGGGAATACTAGAGTTGCTGTTATATATGTTTCCCTCAATCTGTCAGAGCGGTTGTACAAAAAGAGTTTTTAAATTCTTCTGTTTCCTTAAACCCCAACCATCTAAACCAAGTGGCTGTGAAATCTGAGTATTTGTCATTTACAGAGAAAATAATATCATCCATAAACATGTAATACTCAACTCTGGTAATCCAATCCTTAACCGAAGGAGGGGATCGGGATCTCCAATGTGTAGGTACAACTGCTTTGGCTGCATTGTTTAAATGTTTTAATAGAGATTTCTTGTATTTAGATGAAGGAATATTGGAAAATGACAGGAGCCAAAAACCCGGATCCTCAGGGACCTCATATCCAACAATAATCTTAGAGAGTCTAATAACTTCGTCCCAAAAGGGAGCGTTTCTTGGACATTCCAACCATATATGCACCAAAGAGCCAAAAGCTTCATTACACCTCCAACACAATGAAGGGGTGGTATTTATGTAGTGTAGAGGGGCACCTGTACCAACTGGTCAGGAGTTTATAATGAGTTTCAACAACCGAGGCACTCAAAGAGCAACTCTGGGTGTTTTGATAGATTTTGGTCCATGAAGTGTGTGATATGAAAGGTGCTAGGTCGCGCTCCCATGGGTCCGTGTAGGATGGGGTTGACTGAAATATATCATTCATTAGGACTTTGTAAATCTCTGATATGGTATGAATGGGTGCATCCTTAGATAAGCACATTGCCTCAAAGGGGGAAGGTTCCCTACTTAGTGATCTATGGCCTCCTATAGACTTGACATAGTGCATCACCTGGAAGTATATTCAATACTCAATGGAGGGCAGAGAGTATGTAGATTGAAGTTCTTGGAAGGAACAAAGTTTCCCGTCAACCACCAGTTGGCCAAGGCAGACAATACCAGCTTTAGACCATCTATCAAATGAGTTTCTGGACAGACCTGGAGGGAACTCTGGATTAGATATCAAGGAAGTCAAAGGGGAAGGGAAGGCAGACAAACTTTTCCAAGTGCGGAGTCTACTCCACATCGTCAGGGTGGGACCTATCGTAGGGTGATTTATCTTAGGGATCTTAAATAACCATGGCAGAGCACTGAACAGCTTTCCCACTAGAATCGCCTTCCAATTCCACCCATTGCTTAGCATCCCCCTTCTAGTCCACTCCAAGATCCTATTCAAATATACTGCCTGAAGATAACTTTGGAGCATTGGCAGTTGGACACCTCCTTGATGCTTCCGTCTATATTTAAATAGAATGTTTGAATCTGGGTTTCCTGCACCCCGCAAACAAAGCTACTAATTATTTTTTTTGAGATTATAAATATATACCTTGGGAATCTGAATCGGTAGTGCCTGCATAATATAAAGCACCTTGGGCAATATGTTCATTTTTATGATACTTATTCTACCAAACCAGAAAAACTTAGGTGAGGACCTTGATCCCAATTCCCTTTTAAATTTGGTCAGCAAGGGAGAATAATTCAGGCGGAAGAGTTGGTCGTTATGTCTTGCAATGGACACACCTAAATAACGTATATGTGATGTTTGCCATTTGAATAGGAAAGCAACCTTGAGACCTTCAATCATTTGCTCTGGAGCAGAGATTTTGAGTGCATTTGATTTAGAATAGTTTATTTTGAAATTAGAAAGGTGGCCAAACCTTAAAAATTCTGACATCAAATTAGAAAGAGATATAATTGGTTTGGTGATTATAGCGAATAAATCATTGGCAAAGAGAGCCAAATGATATTCCTGTTTTCCTACCTGTATGCCGGAAATATCAGGGTTACATCTAATAGCTCTTGCCAGAGCCTCCATACATATAATAAAAAATAAATAATGATAATGGGCATCCCTGGCGTGTTCCATTAGAGATAGAGAATGAATCGGACATAGTACCATTTATTCTAACTTTGGCTGAAGGAGAACTGTATAAAGCTAAGATTCTATTTAGACATGAGGGTCTAATCCCCATATGCCCAAGAATCCCCCTCATGAAACACTAATCCACCCTGTCAAATGCTTTTTCAGCATCAGTAGACAGGAGGACCGTGGGAGTTGAGGATATAGAGATTGAGTGTATAAGGTCAATAATTTTGGTTGTATTATCTCTTGCCTCTCTTCCAGGGATGAATCCCACCTGCTCATTAGAAATCAAACTAGGAAGAAGTGTTTTTAGCCGATTCAAAATTAATTTGGCAAACAGTTTGACATCTATATTTAGTAGAGAAATCGGGTGATAACTGGGGCACAATGCAGGATCTTTTCCCTCTTTAGGTATGACTGTGATGTGCGCTTCTAAAGACTGGGTGAAAAGCCATTAACATTAGATACGTAATTAAAAGCACTTAGAAGAGTAGGGCCAAGTTTATCTTTAAAAGCTTTGTAGTATGGGATCGAAAAGGCGTCTGGACCAGGGCTTTTCCCTGATGGGGAAGATTTGATGGCCTCGGTGAGTTCCGCGAGTGTAAAGGGAGAATCAAGCTGGTCGCTTGTTTCTTGTGAGTGTCACGGCTATGGATAATTATAGATCCCAAGCCTCTACTTAGATGGTGATAGTAGAGGGTGGTGGAGACAGGACACAGTGGAATTGAAGTTCTTAACTTAAGAGCATCACAGGGAACAATAACACAAACGATGGTAGTAGTGTTGCAACTTAATATATTGATAGAAGATACAACAGCATTAATAATAAAATACAATCGTAATCACAGATGTACTTCAGTTGGTAACCAATGGCAACAGCATGCGGAATAGACAATATAACAGTTCAACGCTAGATGGTAATTAGAACACTTGGATCCCACACGAAACACACAGCAGATGAAGGTGAACCACTGACACAGCTAGAAGTCCGATGAGAATAGTATGCAGACTTGGCTGATCCAAACGTATATATGATTCACTTAGCAAGTGGTTATAGGTATCACAATAGTTCATATAGCGGAACAGAGAACGTTAGATGCTATCCAGGAACTTGGGTATAACTGGTAACATGCAGGAAGGTGTTGCCTAGAAGTACAGCGTGATAACGAAATCCAAACTGAGCGTAGAACTACAGGTCACAGAACATCCGGTTAACAGGTAAGCGAGAGTTCATCACAATTAGACGACAGCTTGTAATGCACACAACTTGAATTGAAGTAGAGGCTCCCGGCTTAGCAGTATATTCATATTAACAGTCCAGCAATAATAATCAGCAGAATAATAATAATAATAGCCGTGCCAGACATAGAACCACAGATGACAAGAGAACTTGATTGTAGTTCAACATAGCATACCGCAACATAGACAGCCAAGTAGAATAGTACTTGAGCCAATCAACATGAGCGCAGGTGTAGCAGACAACTCACGAATAGTTCTGTGTGCAGATGAATGACAACACGTAACTTCAGCTTGTAGATGAACCACAAACTGGCATACAGCGGAGCCGATGGAGAGCAATGATGACAGGTAACTTTGGCAACCGATAGTATCCAGAAGAAAGGCAAAAGATCAGATATGCAGCCAGAACCCATGGCAGTGTGAGTAACACGAAGATCAGGCAATGAGTCCATGATTACAGGAGCTTAAAATAGTCCTCTAGGGGGGGCGTGGCCTGGCACCTAAGATGGCTGCACGCTTTTTGTAAGAGCTCCGTGAGGCTCGGAATTGTTGCTGAAATTAGCAATACTAGCTACCAGTGGGTCGCTACCATTCACTCCCACGATACAGGGGAATATGAACGTCCACAGACGCATAACAGCGGAGCAGTGGAGATATTTGTGCCCAGATGCCATCTTGGCGTGACTTTCTACAGAGACTGGACTCTTTAATTAACTGTAAAGAGGCCACCTAAACGAACTAAGAACCATCAACCAGCTGTCAGGGGGGACCCCTGTACTCACCCAACAGGCTCTAAAGCTGATGTCCTGGAATGTTTAAGCCTCCATCTGGCCCCAGATCTCCAAGACTCTCACTTCCGGTCGGCACCCGTTCCAAACGTCCCTGTCTCCAACCCTCACACTGCTGACCCTGCACTGGGAGAGCGCAGCCCCCTTGTAAGTGGGTAAAGTGGGGAACGCAATCTTGTCCCCAGCTCCAGATAACAGGCTAGACACTGGAAACATAGGGAAGTGAGACACGGAACCCCGCTGTAGACCATAACTGCTCTGCTGAGTTGTGAGAGGTGTGGGAACACCTGTGGGGATTATCTGACGGTGGCTTCAGTTTCTTCATAAAAGTTTCTTCTTAAAAGTTGATTATTTAGATAACTCCTTTCCGTGTCTGTAACTTCGGTAATCATCGGGCGCACTTTCGCCATCTTGTGGTCAAATTTTGTAACTACAAGAAAGACACAAATAACAGGTATTTGATACCACCCAGTGGTCACTTTGATATTTCCAAGTTGAAATTGCTTGGTTTTAATCTGACCACTATCCAAAATACATCATCATCATAAATTCAGAGAGGAGGTGGATTAGAAGAGAATATTTTACTGGGGGTGTGGCTTGGACGCCATCTCAGGAGGGTGTTTTGCTTTTTTTTCGTTTTTGTTTTGTGGAGCTCTGCTTTAAACCTCAATAAAAGTTGGCTATTATAGTGGCTGATCCTCCCAGGCATAGATGCAGATCCTTGGAGCCACATAAAATAATATCCAGAGTGGACCCTATACATATACACAGCCAGATAGGCTATCGCCCAAGACCGCGGCGCCACGAGACCTCTACACGCTGCTGGTGCTTGGTGCTAACAAGGGCAGCCAACAACAAGAGAATTCTGTGTCTCACCTGGTAACAGAATTTTTGGACCCCTCAGCGGTACCTCAATTACTGCGGCCTGGTTGTGCCATCTGGTGACAGCTCTGAAAACAACTACTGTCTTTCACTCAAGCTCATTTTGGTTTCTGAGGACATAGCTTCACCTGGTTCTAACTTCTAGTACTACATTGCACTGTTGTGGACATTCAGTATAACAGATTGGTGACTATTCTCTTACGAGGCAAGATTTAACAATCCGCCACCTGTGTTGTGACATCTTTATCGTCTACCCTGCTTATATATCTTACACGATGCAGTAACCCTCGACGCCCTACCTGGGCATGATGTGCTCTGTTTGATTTTCTAAACTCTATTGTGCAGCAGCATCCTCCTCCCTCAACTTCATTACCCCCCCTTCTGCCCTGTATAATTTACTACACCCTCAACAAAATCAGCATGTCACAGAAGAACAGAAAACCCTCAGGCAGCTCTTCCACGTCTAACTTTTTTGGATCCAAAAATAAAGCTTTGCAAGCCTCCTCGGACACCTCAGAAGCCTCAAAACTGTCTTCATCATCTGAATTGGACCCTCAGATCCTGGCAGTCATGACAAATTTACTGGAGGGGGTCAAAGAGGCCTTCAAGCAGGAACTCTCAAAGGCAGTTAGCGAATTTAAATTGGAACTTTCCTCTCTGGGTACACGGACTGACACTCTAGAAACAAAAACAGACGACCTCTGCCGTTCCCAATCGACATTTGACAGAGAGTTATCTCGTCTAAATGAAGAAGTTGAAACCTTAAAAGAAAAACAAGAGGACTCTGAAAACTGTTCCCGGCGCAATAATATTCGAGTCCGTAACATGATTGAAGATATTTCACCATCTGAAATTCAGCCGTTTCTCAAGAGCCTCTTTCTACATCTACTTCCAGGTCTGACAGATTCTGACTGCATGATGGACCGCGCACACCGCGCCCTTCGAGCCAGACCAGCTGCAGATCAACCCCCACGTGACATAATTGTGCGCTTCCATTACTATCACATTAAAGAGCGTATTCTAGCTTCCACAAGGAACTCCAATTCAATTTCCTTTAAAGATATGGACATTCAATTTTTCCAAGACCTTGCCCCTTCCACTATCCAAAAAAGAAGAGCTCTTCAACCTGTCACCAAGATATTACGCCAGAACAACATTCGCTACCGCTGGGGGTTTCCCTTTCAGCTTCAAATCTTTGCGGCAAACACCACCCTTCACGTCAAGACCCTAGACCAAGGTCAGGAAATACTAGCCAAGATGAACATTTTTCCCTACTCCAGATCACTACCCAGCTCTACGCCAAAGCAAGGCCGATCACCACCTACAGCCCCTGAGTGGTCTAAGGTTTCTCGACGTCGAGCTCGTGACGACTCTCCAACCTGAAATGTTTAAATGTTCTTATATAATTCATTTTGTTGTTTCCTATACTCATTGGTCCAGAGGTGTCTATAGTAGAAAGTCTCACATTGCAGATCTTATTTTTTCTTTTACTGTAATCTGCTCATTCCAAATGCCTTTTTTTTACTTTTTATATTATTTTACTTTTGCACCTCATTACAGACCCCGGCTTTGATATAGCCTTTTTGTTTACAATTTTAGTCAGATATCTTTATTCCAAACACCTCATAGTCATTAGTGTGGAACCTCCTGTTTTTGATTTAGATATCACAGTTGCTGTTGTTATTACATTATTACATTTTTTAGTATTTTCTACATACCTTAAACAAAAGTTCTCTTGTTTTATACCATGGTATTGTACTAATATATAACATGCCTTTGCTCATAACACCCTTCCCCCTCTGTTAGTTCTCTTCATTCCCTACTTCCCTCTCCCTTCTTTATTCCCCTCCTTGTCCCCCCCCCCCTCCCTGCTGCACAACTTATCTACATATCTGGATAATCTTTGGTCATGTATCCCTCTCTAATAGCCATATCCAGTTTATTAGACAGAGCTATCGACTCAGGTAACAAACCTGACTAGATGTATTCACACCACCCCCCACGCTCCCTATACGACTTTTGTTTAGCTATACTATGTTTACTGAGATTGCGTCTGGATCCCTCCTGGATCCCACCGTTAAAGGGTTTCTGCCCAATTGGGCTTCTTTTTTCTTTTTCCTCTTCTTTTTCTCTCTTTATTCTTTCTTTCTTAATAGCTTCCTCTTCTTTCTCCTCCCTTCTTCCTTTTCCCCCTCCCCCCTCTTTCTCATTTAAAGGTCCCTGGTCCCACCCCTCTTACTGTTGCAGCTCCCAGATGAGTTATTTAACAGCGAATTCATCGTTTTGGCCTACATGACCTTGAAACTCCTCTCCATTAACGTCAATGGACTCGACTCCCCTCGCAAACGTACAATAGTCCTTGGAGCCTGCAGAAGGGAAAAAGCGGACATAGTTTTCCTACAGGAGACTCACCTCACAGGGTAAGCAATTCTCCCAGACTTTTTTTGCCTCAGCCAACTGTAAAAAACAGGGGGTAGCGATTCTTATCCATAATAACGTTCCATTTCAGCTTTCTTCCACTTCCTATTAGTTATGGGTACACTTCGCTCTCACCTAATCACACTAGCTGTTACCTATGCCCCAAACCAAGGTCAAGCTCAGTTCTTCCCAACATTATTTCGACACATTGAGCGATTGGCCCAAGGTCACATTGTGTTAGGTGGTGACTTTAATGTTGTTTTAGACCCACTCCTCGATAGGTCCTCCACCTTCCCTCGCGGACTCCCCACGCCCTCTTCCAAGGACTCCTCCACCTTGTCTGCCACCTGGTATGACACCTGGCGTCTAAAAAATTCCACTGCGAGAGATTACACGCATTACTCTGCTCCCCATCAGTTATACTCCCGCATTGACATGATCCATGTCTCCCAATCTTTGATACCCTTAACAACTCAAGCGGGCATTGTCCCGTTCTCATGGTCTGACCATGCGGGAGTGTTCATTCTTCTTGACCTCCTCCATCATTATCCACGTCCCTTTAGATGGCGTTTAGACGATTCTCTGCTTTTAAACACTTCCTCTTTTATGTACATTAAATCAGCTTTATATGATTACTTTCAAGAGAACGCCACTCAGGAATTGGTGCCTGGCATAATATGGGAAGCTCACAAAGCCACTATTCGTGGACGTCTCATAAGTGTTGCTTCGCAGGTAAAGCAAAAAGCTGCCCTAGAAGTCTCTTCATTAGAGCAACGTATCTCCACTCTTTTGACTCAACATAAGCTGGTCCCTGATCCCTCTCTATTAACACAAAATAACTCTTTAAAGGGCCAGCTTAATGCTCTTCTGTCTCGAAGGGCGGCATCCATATTACAGAAACTTCAGCAACGCTTTTATGACAAGGCAGACAAGGCGGATACATTGTTAGCTCATAAACTCCGACAGAGGCGTACCCGAGGAGCTATTGTCAAACTCCATAGGAAATACACTAATTCCATAACATATGATCCACTTGAAATTGTTAAGGAATTTAGAGACTTCTATGCATCTCTTTATAACCTTCCTGACCCCCCACCCCAGGGGGACCTCTCGCCTGATTATCTGGAGTCATACCTAGCTAATACCCCTCTTTCACATCTCACCCATTCCCAGCTCACTTGCTTAAATGAGGACATCACTGCAAATGAAGTTAAATTAGCTATAAAATCCCTTAAACCCACCTCTGCTCCTGGTCCTGATGGCTTTTCAGCACAATATTACAAAAAGTTTGCTGTGGACCTTGTTCCTCATTTAACATCCTTTTATAACCAAATCCTGGAGGGGGCATCCTTTGACTCTGCTACTACTCTTGCCAATATTGCAGTTATTCCGAAGCCAGGGAAGGACCCTCTCCACTGTGAGGGCTATAGACCCATTTCCCTCCTTAACGTAGATCTCAAACTTTATGCTAAAATCTTGGCCACCAGGCTTAATCCCCTGCTCCCAAAACTGGTCCACCCGGACCAAGTGGGCTTCATTCCAGGGAGAGAGGCCCCCGACAACACTAGAAGATCCATTGATTTGATCCATTCTATCCATAGTGGAAAATTGCCCTCCCTCATGATGCCCTTGGATGCGGAGAAGGCATTTGACCGCATCTCTTGGACATTTATGCGGGGGGTTCTCGAAGCAATGGGCTTTTCTGGTAGGTTTCTGACTGGTATTTTGGCCCTATACCGAAACCCTTCTGCAACGGTATCGGTCAATGGTCTAACCTCTAAGCCTTTTACAATCTTTAATGACACTCGTCAGGGATGCCTCCTCTCCCCATTGATCTTTGCCCTTATAATTGAGCCGCTAGCAGCCAGAATTCGCTGCAACCAATCCATTTCTGGCATAAAGGTCGGTTCTACAGAGAACAAAATCGCTTTATATGCAGATGATGTCCTCATTAGCATGTCCAACCCCGTTGCTTCCCTTCCCCCCCTTCTTTCTGAATTAGTTACTTATGGGCATTTCTCAGGCTATAAAATTAACCCTGCCAAAACTGAAACTTTAGATTTTTATATCCCTAAAAGAGACAAGATAATTCTAGACCAAACATTCCCCTTTACTTGGTATCGCCATAAAATAAAATACTTGGGCGTCTTTCTGACCAAAAACCTCTCCCATTTATTCCAAGCTAATTTTCCCCATACCCTATCCCAAATTAAGAAAGATTTTAGCACCTGGTCCCACCAATTTATCTCCTGGATAGGCCGTATAAACTCAGTTAAAATGAATATCCTTCCTAGACTATTATATCTCTTTCAAACCCTCCCTATCCGAATTCCCCCTATGTATTTAAGTTCCTTCAATTTGAGTCATCTAAATTTATTTGGGCAGGTAGACGTCCACGAGTACGACTCGGAGTTCTGCAGAGGTCCTCGCGGGGCGGTGGTCTAGGTATACCTAATTTTAAAAAATATTACCTATCGGCCCAACTTGCACAATGTGTCCTATGGAACGGTCCTACCTCGGCTAGGGTCTGGGTCACACTGGAGGCTGAAAGTCTGGGGATGCTTACTCCTGCCTCCCTTCTGTGGATTCCAAGGGCTCGTCGTTCCAAAAAAGCTTACTCTCATCCCATAATCTCCCACTCTCTAGCTATATGGGACTCGTCCATCAGGCTCTATGGTTTCTCTCCGCATCCTTCACCAATAATCCCCCTTTTTAATAACCCTGACTTCCCTCCAGGCCTGCGCCATTCCGCATTCCTTCTGTGGCACTCTCAAGGGATACGTTTCCTAAACGACATAACCCGCAGTATATCATTTTCCCAATTCGCGGACCTTCAAACTACAATTGACCTACCCTCACGGATATTTTATCAATTCCTGCAACTACGCAACTTTCACTCCATCACCAAATTGCGCCTTATTTCTCGACCTCTCACACCAATCGAAACATTGTGCTTGCGCCAGGCATCAATGTCAGGTCTTATATCTAATATCTACTCTGAATTAATTGCTCCCTCTACTCCTCCTCGAGACCCTCATGAGTTGGCATGGGAACATGACCTGGGCTCTCCTCTTGACACTGAGGAGTGGTTGGAAATTCGGGAGAATGCTGCATCCAGCTCAATATGTGTTCGAATAAAGGAAAATGTTTACAAAGTCCTCTTTCGGTGGTACTATGTACCTACACGTCTTCAAAAGATACTGCCTGATTCCTCAGATAGATGTTGGCGTCTATGCCATGGCGCAGGTTCTTTCTTACATATATGGTGGGATTGCCCGAAATCGACTCCCTTCTGGCGTGAAATTAAAGCTTTAATAGAAATGTTGATACAAACTCCTATACCCTTTGAGCCTAAATTTTTCCTTCTACCCCTCGGGATCCCCATGGCCACTAGGCACCAAAATAAACTTGCTCGTCACATTATATCAGCGGCTACTTGTCAAATTGCCCTGGACAGGAAACGGTTCCCCCCCCTCATATTCCGCTGTAACTAATAGGATTTGGCAAACATATAGAATGGAGTACATGACTAGCATTATACAAAATACGGCCAAATCTTTTAATAAGGTCTGGGACCCCTGGATGTCTTTCTTCCAATACCGCTCCCCCTTTACTTAATCATACCCCCTATCCATTTGCTACCCCTCCCCCCTCCCTAACTCACTGCTGCTGATTCAAGTCTGATCTTTCCCACACCTCCCCCTCTCCTCCTTCATCTGTCTTTTTCTCACTCTTCTACTTCTTGCTCCTTCTTTTCTTTCCTTCTCTTCTAAATATAAAAATATACCGGTCTTTATTCCATAGAATCTGTTCTATCTTCTCTTCATCACACGGAGTGCTTGCATTGTTATTCTAAGCTCTGATTGTACTCTGTTTGAATTTATATGTATTCGTTTTGCCTTGTGAATTCTTTATGACCGTCAATAAACACTTGGTTTAAAAAAAAAAAAAATAGTCCTCTAGGACCAATAGGCTTCAGAAGGAGATCCCAATCAACATAACGAGAAACACCTATGGACAGGTAGAGACTCTGAAGCGAAAGCAAGCACCAACATAGTTCTTAAAGGGCAAGTCACAACGCCAGCACCTAGCTATGGGACTGGCGTGTGACAGTGAGATCTTGGGGAAATTGATTTCCTTCAAATATTTATTAATCTCTCCTGCTCTGGAGTCCTCAGCGTCAACTAGAGGTGGGGTTCGGATGTTGTATAAATGAGAGTAATAATCTCGAAAGGCTTCCGCTATATTTTTGTCTGTGTGCTTCAGGGCTCCCTTGCTGTCTTGGATCGAGTGGAGATAAGTAAGGGATCTTACAGCCGCCTTCTGTTTTTTGAGAAAAGTGCCTAGTTGTATACATTTCCCCCGAATGAAGCATTTGTGGGATTCCCAAACCACCAAGTCTCACCATTATCGTTTATAGAAATATATTCATCAAGAGCAGATTCTAATTGGGATCTACAGTATTGATCTTGTAAGAGTGACTCGTTCAACTTCCACATCCATTGTCTGGGAGGGGACACACCCATATTGATAACCATATAAACCGGAGCATGATCGGAGTCCGTCATTTGCCCTATCAAAGAATCATCTACCAAGTCAATAAACTTGTGATTAATGAAAAGATAATCAATACGAGAGTATGAGGAATGGGGATATGAGAAAAAGGTATAATCCCTATCAGAAGGGTCGAAAATACGCCATGCGTCGGCCAATTGGAGGTCATGGAACTCCTTTCTGACCCTGCGAGATTCTCTGAGAGACGTCCGGCAGCTGGAATGGATAGGGAATGCACTCAGCACTCCATTCCGGCAGCCGGAATGGATAGGGAATGCACTCAGCACTCCATTCCGAGAGTGGAATGCACTCAGCACTCCATTCCGGCAGCCGTAATGGATAGGAAATGCACTCAGCACTCCATTCCGGCAGCCAGAAAGGATAGGGAATGCACTCAGCACTCCATTCCTGGAGTGGAATGCACTAAGCACTCCATTCCGGGAGTGGAATCGATTTCAGAGTGGTTGTGGAGAGTGAAAACTTTACCGTCCTGGTTCACTTGAATACTCAAGGGGAACCCCCAACAAAATCTTATAGAGCATTTCTTAAGTTGCAGGGTGGACCAAGACAGGTCTTGAAATATTTGGATCTCATGGCCAATGAATATTAGACTTGAAAGGCCTCAAGCTTTTCTTAATATGGCCTCCTTGACTGTATAGTAGTGGAGTCTACAAATGATGTCACAAGGCTTTTCGGATTGTACCCCTCTTGGACGAAGGGCTCTATGGGCCCTATCAAATATGATTTGGTCATTAGGGTCTGCTTCCAACAATTCATTGAAAATCTTAGTGAGCGCGTCTATGATGCCCTGAGCGGGTACGTCTTCTGGCACTCCTCTAAATCTAAGATTATTTTGCCGCCCTCTGTTATCAAAATCATCTAATCTCTTACGAAACTCTTCTGCATCCCTTGCTTGATGCATGACAAAATCTTGAAGTTTGTCAATACAGGAATCTGTTGCCTCTTTGCTTTCCTCCAATGATAACACCCTATCAGCCACCTGAGTGAGATCAGATTGGAATGATACAATCTGTGACTGAAGGGTCTCCTGGATTTTAGTTTCAAAAGCTTGGAAGTCTGATTTGGTGGGCAGAGTTTTTAAATGTGATAGAATTTCGCTCAAATCACTTTTGTCTTGAATAATTGAGGCAGATCTAGGGTGAAGTTTGTGATGACCCAGACATATTTGAATCGGTTGGCTGAGATGAGTCTGGAGAAGTACCCAAGGAAGTCTTACTAGAAAAAAGCTGATGGAAAGCTACTTGTGTCGCGGATTCTTTCACCTTTTGTGCTTTCTTCAAAGGAATTTTCTTATCCTTCCCCATTTAATACCCCCGCGTGATCATCAAATCGTTATTTGAATGCTGCTGTTGCTCTACAATGAAATCCTGGTCATGGGGCACCCTGGACCCCCTCCCCCCAGGATGTGCGTGTTAGTCAGCCATAGTTAAGGAGAATGATCTGATGTCACTGCATGGCATATAGATTGTATCATCAGCCCGTTGCAGTTGTTAAAATGTAGATCTCAATAATTTCCAGGTGCTATCTTAGATGTATGTATATTGATGAGGACTGAACTAGCCACAAGATGGAGGTAGATAGTAGGTCTCTACTTGTGAGTTACTTGCAAACAGGAAAAAGAGATTATTAACCCCTTGGAGGGTTGGAAACACTCTCAGTTGAGGTGTATTTAGCAGAGAATTTGGATTTCTTGTGCCAATAAAACTCTATTATTGTTGAAGAGGAAATAACAAGATGTAGAATGGTTCACACTATTCTTGTATGAGCTAAAGAAATTACAGCTGCAGATGATGGTATAGGGTAATTACCCATTGGTCACATTCAAGTCCCCCAAATCAAACGGTGGAGAGGGCACTGGGATCATCAGACCCGACTGGGCGCTGTATTATGTTGGTACAGGCTTCTCTCCGAATTTCTGTGGCAGTTTACCTAATAGCATTAAATTTGGAGAGGGTTCCCAGCATTGTGTCACAGGGAGCAGGGCACTCTGTCAGCTCGCCGCCTCCACACAGGAAGGGTCCCTCTTATTGAGCGGTAATATAGACAAATAAATCAGCCGGCCTCGGGGTAAGTGTCTGTCAGCCTAGAGCACGGTCCCGCGCCAGGAGGTATGACACAGACCTCAGAATAATGGTGTCAAGGCCCCGGGAGATGGATTGGATCGTTCTCCAGTCGGTTCCAGTGCTGTGTCCGCTTTTTGTTGCAGATATTAGGGGGGAGAATGTGGCCCATATCTCCAAAATATCTCCACTTTAGCCGGCCCTGCTGAGCCTTACATCTAGTTAAGATGGCTACCAAACTACACTTCAGGAAGGGGTTCTTTACAGTAAGTCAAAATATGGAATTCATTGCCAGGGAAGGTTGTGATGGCAGATTCAATAGATATGCTTAAGAAAGGGTTAGACAAATTTTTAGCGGAAAAGTGTATCCAGGTATACGGCCGTTAATTAAAATGAAGGATAGTACTGGATATAGGGTAAAAATAGGACTACAATATTGGGTCTGGAGGGATTTTCACAATTGAAACAGATTGGCGGTTGCTTACTCTGGATCAATTTCAAATATAAGTGCAGGATCGCAGGAGGTCCAAAATAGGTTGAACTTGATGGACTGGTGTCTTTTTTCAACCTCATCAACTATGTTACTATGTTACATTGGGATTAAACCTATGCTAGGAAACCCAAGCAACTTGGATTTAAAGATAATAGAAAAGGTGTGCAGAAGAATATCCGCAGTATCAGTGCAAAATCTAGATCCAATGAGCAATAAATCATCAATATCACAGCAGTATCATTACCCATAATCCAGCATTATTGATTAAGATACTCTCTGGACAGATTTCAACGAACATCTCTAGGGTCAGCTCTGTACAAACAGACTAAGATATGCCCACAACACTTCTCAACCTGCAGGGTATAGTTATCAGACAACAAAAAACAAAACAAACATATGATATAGCAGAAATGAGGTCAGAAAGGCATATTTACGCGTTCAGGAGGCCAACTAACAAATTGTCTCAGTAATAGTGTCAGGCCAGTACATATCAATTATGGTTCCAGAACCTAAACAGTCCTATTGACCTGGTGACTCAACTGCTGCATCCAATTCTCTCAAAAAGGCTTGTGCATCTTCTGCAGTTGTAAAGTCTTTATACTCTTAACCATCAAAGATCCTCAGGCGTGCAGGATATAAAAGAGCACATTTTTTTCCCTTTCTTTACTAATGTAGAACATACTGTGGAGAATTCTTTCCGTGCTCTAGTGACTTCTGCCGAGTAGTCTTGAAAAAGCAGTAGGCGAGTACCTTCCCAGTTCATCGACCTCACTGACTTTGAGGCTGACCAAAGAGCATTTTATGTGTGTAGTTGAGGCATTAAAAATGACGTTGCGGGGTCATTCTTTCATATTTTCTCTTGGTGGTCCCAATCTATGCGCACGCTCAATTTCTATATTGGTGAATTCCTTGTTTATCCCCAGAATCCTCTGGAGACGAAGGCGTAATTCTTTCTCCAAGATCTATTCTCCAGGTCATCCAGCTTATTTAGCATTTGCTTTTGTGTTTTAAGAAGAGAAGCCGTAACAGTCTTCTGGCCTTCAATTTCGTGCATATTTTCTCCAATTCGTAACTCATTCACTTGGACCTGCTTAGCGGTTTGTGATACCTGATCTTTAAGCTCTTGTATAGCCGCTGTGAGGGTATTCATCTGTTATTTCATTAATGGCTCCCTAGTCTCCCTGATGGCCCGTACAACAGATTCATAAGAGAGAGTTGGTGTATCCGCCACCTTTTGGCTAGATTGTGGTAGAGATGGAGGGCTAGCAACTACAGTAGTTGAATTATCATTGGCATCTTTATCATTCGCCTTGTTGCCCTGACCAGTATTCCTCGATTCTCCTCTCTTGCGTTCAGATTCAGTGCGTTGTGGTTTACTACTTGTGGACAAGTTAATGAATCTATCCATTGCTAACGATGGAGGTCAGAAACCAATGCTTTAAGTTGATGATTTTAGTGCTGTCCCAATCAATATTAGACAGAGCGGGTATTAGTCCCACCAAATAACATTTAAACTTTACATCCCAGGAATTAGTTTTGTAACAGCAGGTGAATTGCTATGTAGTTACTGTATATTTTGTAGAAAGGTTGGGGAATCAGAACAAGTTACTTGTCAGTGATGTTAGATATTAGACATTTTCTGTCCACTGAACACAAGCAAAGAGTGTGCTGCCAATGGATGGAGCTCAGCCCCTGCAGATCTATCTGCTGTTGAATAGAATATGGACTGTACAGTAAAGAATGTTCAATGAACAGATAAGCAGTAACCAAGGTGTCTTCAAGTGTCAGAACACTAAACTCTAGGTATGTCACCCTTGCTTTCTTTCTTATTTTGTTATACTTTTGCTTTTATGCGTACCTTGCGCTTTGCTTTTTATTTTATTTTTTTTATTTTCTTCTTTTCCTATGGTGCACCCTTTTCTTAACAAGCGCCGTTTGTGCCAAAAGCCCTCTATTTGTTGTTTTTAGCCTCCAGGCAGCAGGGTTCCCACGGAGGCAAGCGCCGATAAACTAGCCCTAATCCAGGCTAGACTGCAAAGTCGCGGCAGCGCTGAGAGCTGGCAGTCCTGGCAGCACTAATGAGACCACACACCTTGTGGTCTTAGACTCGTGCAGGCTCCTCAATGGCGCCCAAGCGTGTTCCGGTGTGTTGAAGTCGTATAATTGTATGAACGAAAGTATATTGGTTTAATATTGGTTTGCCGTGCGTATTGCGAAGCGTATGCCAGGTAACACGTGGCGTGATGCGATCGCACGGTAAAATACGCATGCACACACTCGCATTACAACATTTAGTTATTTATACAATTCATATTGGTTCCGTTACACTGTAATTTATGAGCAGATAGCATTTGGTTTATTATTAGTTTATATAATATGATTATTTGTACATTCTAGTGTTATTAAAGGTTTAGGTTATAGGAAAGGTGTCATGCCTGATATCATATTGAAGCCCTAATCATCAGCAGCTGTCCGGTGCAGTCGGCGAAGAGATCGCACATTGCATACTTTAGTTATTGATATTAGGGACTAAAACTTTGTATGATGCTGGCTATGAAAGGAGCAGACCACCTGGAGAGACAACCCCCTCCTTTGGATTCCTTAGATTGAATCAGCCTATGAACTGTTTACCCTGAAGCCACCCTGTGCCTGGACCTATGGAAGCAAGCTACGTCATCTCTATTGTTCACAATGAAACACTGACTGTATATATTAGCTGCATCCCCCATCAGGGTCAGTCAACTCTGACCACAGTTATCTAACAGATACACTGTTCCATTGGGACCATGGAAGCGCAGCGATTGCAGCGGTATGTATGTATGTAACTTTTGGTATTGGCTGTGCTGTACTGTACTGTATTATAATATGTTATGGTATTGAATTGTTGACTATTTACATCTGCTAAAATAAACCACCATGTGCTTTGGACACACATACAATTGATTGAGCAATGCTTATTTTAAAACAATAAAATTACTTTAATAGGTGGAAGAGCTGACTGCCGACAACTGGGAGTCTGAGACTTCAAATTCTGGGTCCGTGGATGTTGTGGACTCACTGCTGGGTATTGGAGTGCCCCAATCTTTTCTCAGACCTCTCGTATCAGGTCTCTTTGCTGGTTGCCGACCGAAGCTTCCCTCAGACGCGTCCGGCCATGTTGGCTTACAAGCCACGCCCCCCCTGCTACATTTGTATTTTATGTATTGAATAGCTGTATTTATGGTTTTTATTATTATGATGTATCCATTGGTATATACCAATAATTAGGAATTTTCTGTTTTTTTGCTGTTTACATTAAAAATTAATTTAAATACACATTTATTGGTTGTATCAAGTTTATAGTATTCATTTATAATTGATGTCCTATGTGTGTTGATTGGTTTCCACATACATTTGGTATTTATAGAATCGGAACTTGAGAATTGCGCTGGACTATTCTTTTTGTACTCCTTGCTGATGTAAGATTGCAACCATCACTGTCATTGTTCTCTTCTTAAGCCTGTGTTATACCCAGACCAATCTCAGCCTTCAAGTTCTCATGTACAGGATTGGAACAAACCGCGTATGTATATCATCCAGAAAATTCTCGACTCTAAGAGAGTGCAGGGTCAGGTGCACTTCCTAGTGCAGTGGAAGAATCGCGGTTTGGAAGAGCGGTCCTGGGTTCCACGAAGACGACTTCATACTACAAAACATCTAAAGGAGTTCTTCAAAAAATTCCCTAAGAAACCTGGGTGTTCTTTGACCCCTCCTCAAGGGGAGGGTACTGTTAGGAGCTGCGGCCGTGCCCGTGGCCGCCGCGACTCATTTATTACCCCGCTGAGCGTCCTGGCCGTCTCCATAGTGACCGGCATGTCACTTCCGCCAGCTGGCCCGACCGTTGCCAAGACAACGGCCGGACGCCAATTACCTGTACAGCGCGCCCCAGCAGACAGGACAGCGCTGAAATCTCCCCAGCCTGCAGGCTGATTAATGTGACTTTGATTAATTAATCCAGGCATGTGTATTGTTACAAGGCTTAGCCCTGATTGGTTGCTCTATGTATTTAAGGCAGTGAGGACTGAGCCTCACTACCGGTTATAGCGTTTCTGACCCAGTCTTGCGTGCTGTACCTTGTCCTGTGGATTCTCTGTTGGATTCTCTGTGTATGACCCCTGCCTGGACTTTGCCTGTTTGATCGTGACCCTGACCCTTTTGGCCTGTGACCCCGAACTTTGGCGTGTTTATTAACTACCCTGCTTGCCTGTGACCCTTGACCTCAGCTACTGCTTGACTATCCGCTCCTTTCTACCCAGTCTCCTGGCCTGCCTCTGTTGTCTGTATTACCAACTTAAACTACATCTGGAGCCAAGTCCTGGGGGCATCCGAGTACCGGTGAGCGCAACTAGCTCTAAGGGAAAGGCGTCATCAGTCCTGTGGGTTGCTGATCAGAACAGCAGCCTAACACACTGCCATGACTTTCGTAAATACCCTTGGTGCTGTTGCCAGACCAAAAGGCAGAGTTTGAAATTGAAAGTGAGATTGGTCCACCGCAAACCTGAGAAGGTTGTGATGTCCCTGCCATATTGGTATATGAAGGTAAGCATTCTTGATGTTCAAGGATGCTAAAAACTCATTCGGTTCCATTGAATTTATTACCGAAGGGATCAATTCCATGTGGAAACCGGGAACCCTGAAGTGAGCGTTGAGGGACTTTAAGTTTAGAATGGGACGGTATGACAGTTATAGTTTTTGTACCAGGAAGAGATGTGAGTAAAACCCCATCCGAGTTGTTCTTTGGGTCTGGTACAATCATCCCTGACCCCAACAGAAATAGCTTTTTAAAGGGCCACCCTCCTGGTTCCTTCTCGCGGAGGGGGAGAATCCATGAAACACTGCTAGGGCGATCCAAAAAGATCTATGATATAACCCCTGCAAACTATTCCTTTTACCCAGGAGTCTGTAGTAGAACTGTACCATTGGTGCCGGAACATCAGGAGACGGACCCCCCCACCACCGTACTTTCAGAAGGGGGGGAAGGGGAGTCATGCAGGTTTCTTGTCTGTTAGCATTGGATTTGGGCACCGCCCTGTCCAAGCCGGCCTACCTCGCTGTGCGCTCCCCAGGGTACTGAGGAATGACCTCTGGTGGAGGTGCCTGCAAATCTGCCTGCAAATGAAAGGAGCGAAAATGCCTATCTTTTGTCTTGGGAGCAGCCACTGGCAGAAACACACTTCTTCCCCCAGTGGCCTGAGAAATGATTTTTTCTAAGGGTGGACCGAATAATGCTGAGCCATCATACGCTAATCCCTCTAAAGCCTTTTTGGATTCAGCATCGACCTCCAACGATCGAAACCAGTGTGTGTCTAGCCGCCACTGCCAGAGAGGAGGTCCGTGATAATCCCTGGCCTGCGTCAAGTACTGCATCTCCCAAATTTTCGGCTGACTCCTTAATGTGGTCAGCCAAGGAAGACAGTTCAGCTCTAGGAACTCCCAACTGAAGGCCATCACTGAGGGAAGAGGCCCACTTTTCCACCCATGCTGTCGCTGTTACGGGACGGAGGGAAGCCCTTGAAGCCAAATATATGGATTTCAGGATGCTCTCACATTTTCTACCAGTGACATCTTTTAAGTTAGCAGTACTAGGGTGGAATAATGGTGGATTTTGCTAAATGCACAATGGGAGCATCCACACTGGGGTGATTTTCCCATGACACCAGTTCAGACTCTGGAAACTGATAAATAAGGCAAAACCTTCTGGGAAACATATCTACCATCAGGTTTCATTCTGGCCTCTTGCCAAATCTCTGACAATTGTGGGGAGGATGGAAAAGAAACTGTTTGTTTTTTTCCGTTTAAACATGGAAACCTGAGATTTCACCTGTTCTTCCTCAGAAAAGTCTAGCGCTTGTTTTACCGCTAGAATGAGATCCTCCACTCCTTGCCTGTTGTGGGAATCATCCTCCCAGGCAGACAACTCCTCATAAAAGAGGGTGTCAGTGTCTGACTCTGGCTGCGCTTGAGCCCAAGACTAAACTTGGTGTTTGTGCTGCCTACCTGAGAAAGAAGACTAATATTCTTTCCACAAATGAAGAAACTGACCAGACCTTGTACTGTCCAGGTTTTGCATCCAGGTATGTGCAATGGCGATCGCGGACATCTATTGGAGTTGCTGCAACTCCTGTCCTGAGGGAAATGCGCCCGCAGTCCGTAGGACAAGAGCATTAGGATTGTTAACACCTACCATCTCAAACCGTATGGGGGTCCTGCTTGAGCTCCATAAGAGATTGCCAGTTCCCTGGATATGGTACACTGGAGGCCTCCCCAGATAAGTACTGGCCCAGGTCCTCAGTCTTGCAAGTGGCACATAGAGTATCTGGCTCTGACCGTCCACAAGGTAATTTTGTTTGGCACTTTGAACAAGAAAAATATGATACCAAAGTGGTAGCAGCAGCCTTGGAAATATTTATTATTACCATTTATTTATGTAGCACCACTAATTCCGCAGCGCTGTACAGAGAACTCACTCACATCAGTCCCTGCCCCATTGGAGCTTATAGTCTAAATTCCCTAACACACACACAGACTAGGGTCAATTTGTTAGCAGCCAATTAACCTACCAGTATGTTTTGGCGTGTGGGAGGAAACCCACGCAAACACAGGGAGACCATACTAACTCCTTACAGTAAAGGCCATGGTCAGGCATTGAACTGATGACTCCAGAGCTGCAAGGCAGAAGTGCTAACCACTTAACCACCATGCCCACTAGTCCCTCTTTCTGACATGACACCGCAGAAAGGAGAGAAATACAAGACACTTTGTATTATACAAGCTGACCGTTTTACACATTGAGCTTTGTGTCAGAAAAATCAGTAACAGATTGTAAATTAGTACACAGAAATATTAGTACATATGACAAATCTTTATCTATATAGTACTATATGGGATTGTGTGTTTGAGGTAGTGCCTGCTATATAAGAAAGGGGGAACTATACCTATATAGGAAAACATACAATCAATCACAGGCAAAAAGTATAAGATAAAAATTCCCTCAACCAGAGAATTGAAGTTTTTCCCTCAGGACAACTCTGACAGGCACTGCAGAGGCAGTGAGCAGTGCGAAATGGCTACTGCTGCAAGGAAAGACTGGGAAGGAGTGTCTCCTCCCTCTAGATGCACCTCTCTTCCATTCACAAAATGGTACCTGTATCAGTAACAGCAAAACTGGTAGGAGCTGTGTGCCCAATGACCTGGAATCCCCTTTCTGTCAACAGTGCTGTGGAGACACCGCCAGCAGCTCAGTCTTAAGCCAGATGGAAATAGGAGCCTGGAACTGCTCCTGATGCAGTCCTCTTGCTGTCCTAGTACAGCACTGTGTCCCTGGTCACTTTGAGTGACTACTCCTGCCCAGGAGCCTATTTCAGTGTTCAGCCCAAGTTCAGGGAAAATACAGCATTAAGCGCTGTATGCACTCCCTCCCTGCTGCAGTGTTCATACTGCAACACCCCAGTGAGATAGAAAGAAAATAAAATCTGAGTGAAAGATGTGCCTACTCCAGTGACATAAAAATAAAAAAATCTGACATCTCTGGTGAGAAGGGGCATAGAGATAGTAGCATGCCAAACAGGTCTTTAGCGCCTAACTCCAGACATCACCCTCTATACCCCATAGTGAGCAGTGTGTACAAGAGAAATTGGAATTAAAATGCACTTTTTTTGTTCAAGTGTATTTGTGGCATATTTCAAAGCACTTTACTGAAATACTGGTGCAGAATGAGTTTATGCTACAAACAATAAACTGACCATGAAACCACCAGTGCCTGATGTATATCCCATTTAAAATCACAGAACTGACAAGTGGAAGTTCAGCAGCCTTACAAAGAAACCAGTGCAACAAGTTTCTTGACTTTCATCAAGATGTCTGGCCTCAAATGGGGATTTTAGACCTTGAAACCCCTGCAGATGTTTATGATTGCATATATATTTTACACACTTAAGAATGTTAGGTGTATGTATGACATTGTGATCCTGTATGTTTTATAGATTAAAATGAGCAACTGACATATTTATGCAACAGATTAAAAAAAAAATTCCGAACTAGCAGATTTATGACCTAGGAGGGCATTGCTGAACAACATGTAAGGACCTTTGTTCAGTGCAGTACACTAGACCTGTCTGCTCACATACCCAATACTTTATTGGGGAGGAAATTATTCATTGTTTACAATGCACTCCCAGATAAAATAGTGATAGTGTTTCTGCTGCATTATGGTTGGAAACACATCTGCTCCTCTGCAGCACACTTTACAGGAAATGTTGCAAATCAGAGGAACTACTATTTGGTGCATTTAAAAGTTTGGCCCCATGCTAAATCAGTTATTGTAACTGTGGATCTGAAAGTTCACAAGAATCCTGTCAGGACAAGCCTAAACAGCAACCTCCTATTAGGCAGCTTTGCCCATTTAAAATACCAGTTACATAGTCTAAACTACTAAACCTAGCATTCCTAAGTGACAATACAGGGCAGGAGATCTGCATGGAAACATTGGTGTTGAAAATTCTGTTAATGCAGCTGCCCAAAGAGTGTGTATGTGTATATATATATATATACATACATACATACATACATACATACATACACACACACACACATATATATATACATACACACTGCTCAATCACGGCAGGATAGGTGAAAGGCAAACATAAGGGAGACCAATGCAATAAACTCCATAACATGCATTGTAGTTATAATGGAGCAATATAAAAACACATTAAATTGATGTTTAATGACTAGAAAAGCCAAGTGTCTGCATTTCAAAATTCAGCAATACAAACAACTGAAGACTATAGGTGGTCATTATAAGTTTACATTGAATTTGAGCAACATGGCCAAATTCAGTAAAATTAATTTAGTCAAGCCATTGTGTGCACAACCATTTCAGGATGTTTAGTCTTCCATTACTTAACTAGCAATGTAAGTCACAAAAACTGTAAAATATATTTTAAAGACAAGTCACTACAAAGCTGAAATATAAGTTTTTAATGGCACCAATACAATGCTGATATTCATGCTGTGAAGGTACAGAATTCCCAATCTTAGTTTGCAAAGACACCTGTGAACACTCCCACTTGAGATTCAAAACCTAATTTTTATAATAACAGGGAAGACATACCCTGCACAATAGACTTTCCTAATAAATATGAGTGTTACAGAACAAAGATGGAAGTAGAAAATCCTGGACATCAGAATGAGGAATAAGTCTCCCTCAAGTTGTGATGGTGGGCCATACAGAGAAAGCTGACATTTGCCATTTTAAGTCCATTTTCTTCATCTGATTTCTAGGAGACTCACAGCTTGTCCAGGAAGTTGTCCAAGGCTGGAATACCCTCTTTAAGACCCTTTCTTTTACGGGTCTCTGCTACAACCTGGCAGGGCCTTGAGGTGGTGTCAAAAGGATCTCCAGGAAGAATCTGCCAGTGGTCAAACACACACTGAGGGAAAGCTTGTCCACCAGTGTTGGATCGCAAGTCAGCAGTGAAACCTGAGGAAATACACCAAAAGGTTTACCACCAAGTGTGCAACTACAAGAATTACTTAATGTTGAAGCATTAAACTGAAGTAAATAATTTGTTAAAACTTTAGCTAGTTTAATGAACACAGGTGCTACAAATATGTTGCCACAGAGAATGTGCACCAAATTTCTTGAATTTCAATACTTCAAGTTTCAGACCAGATTCCCACTTCAGATTCCTGAATGTCATACAGAAATATCAAGATATTAACTTACATTTGACAATGCATGGTTCAAAAAAGGCTTTAGATTTCCAGCAATACTGTACAAAACCTTGATATATCTAAAACCTGCCTTCTGCAATAGAATGTAGTCAAATATGGCCTGCTGTGCAGCCAGACTTCTGTTTAGGGCATGAATTTTAGGATACACATACAAGCAATACCCTAACATTAGCCAAGTATGGCAGTCTAGTCTTCTGCTGTAGCTGGAGTTTAGGACATTTAAAGCCAAATCTGTGGCTTTAGGTGCACATGTCAAACAACTTTATAAGAGCTTAAAGGTGTGAAGTCAACATGGACTTACCAAATGATTCGTTGACAGGCAAGTAAGCTTTAACAACAAACATTGGTGTGCCAGCAACGTGTGACTCCTCAAATACATGTCCACGTTTTCTGTTCAGAACTCCATAGATTCCGCCAACAACTTGCTCAGGGCACTGTTGACAGATTAAGTTATGATTAAGGTAATGTTGTAATGTGGGTACAAAACAGATCAAAAAGGTCATCGGTACCAACCTGGATCTCTACAAGATAGATGGGTTCCATCAAGCGGGGTTGAGCAGTTAGTACACAAGCATAAAGACAGCGACGGGCAGTGGGGATGATTTGTCCACCTCCTCTGTGAATGGCATCAGCATGAAGGGTCACATCATGGACATTAAAACGAACTGCCCTCATGTTCTCTTCACACAGGGCACCCTGAAGGGGAAAAAAAAAAAAGTCATGAAGGCTGATTGATAGTTAAGAGGTCTTCAAGCTTGATTAAGTTGCCAAGTGTGTGCCAGTTTACACATTTTCTTCTACAAGCATAACTGTGCAGGCAGCTACTTTAAAAACAGAACATTTCAAAGTGGAGTGGTATTATAAATTGTTGGCTAGCAAGTATCCAATAGTTATTTTATTAGCACACCCCAAGTCTCGCGACATCTTAATTTCTGGATGCTTGCTACCAAGTAACAGATACGCCACAGGAACATTCACCTGTCTAGTTCCCAAACTAAAAATATTTAGCATGCATCAAACCTACCTCCTTGGTGGCCCACTGGAAACCTGCCACTACACTGTCCTTTATTTCATTCAAGTACTGGACTCCCTTGGTGACATCAGTGAGAATGTTTGGTCCAGTTCCATCAGGGCCAAAGCACCAGATCTTTCTGGCTTCTGTAACATCCCATTCATATTTTTCAGTCAGGTAACGAGCACGAGCTTTGAGCTCCTGACGTGATGACACATCTCCTTTATCAATATCCTCAGCTAGGCCATCAGGAAAGGGGCAAGACTTCATGTACAAACGGTTGTGCTTGTTGGGAGACTTTGACAAACACAGTTGGCTGGATTCATCACTCACCGTCTCACGGTAAGACACGACGGGATCAGATTTCTGTAAGGAAAATATGCCAGAGCACAAGCATTAGTGAATACACACTAAGACAGTGAGGAGAAGGTCCTTAAGCAGTCTTTGGGAATGAAGCATTTTCAGAATACCCTGCCCCTCAACTACATCAACCTAACCAACCTTCCTTTATACAAATGTCCTAAATGCAACAGCAAGACTGACTCCTTGTGCAGCTGCACTACTCTGCAAATCCCTGAACTAGCTGCCTTTTACTCCAGCACTCAAACTGCTCACCCTTAACTACTCCTTCATTCAATAGCTAAAATGACCAACTTTTAGAATGTAAAGGCCAGATCTTGAAAAGGTTACAGTAACATTTTTCCCCACCATCACTGACCATAATGCAATACAAATTTAACCAACTTGTTGTCACTTGGCAACATGAATGAATCGGCAAGTTTTGATTGAATATGCAATTTCATAGTTCTCCCATCACAAAATGTACACCTCACTATTCTACACAACTTAGAGGAATATCTAGTTTTTTGGTCAACTGCAATTTGGCCTTACCTTTGGCCACTTACTTCACCCTGTTAGGTGTTAAATATGCAATGACATTGGACTGAGCCACATGATGAAAGGCATTCCAACCATTAGGTCATTCAAACATGAGCACTAAGTGCTGTGGCATACATTTTATTTTTAATAGACTAGATGGAGGTTGTCACATGTCTTGTTAATTGGCTAGTTGTATTTGTTAAACTATAGCAACTAAAAAAAAATAAAAAAAAAAATGCAGCTATGCATGCAACATCCAACTAACATCTGGCATAGCCAAATACAAATTCTGTTTCTGCCAAAAAACATATGTCCTTCAGTACACTGTTAGACTACCTATATCTATTAACCCACCAAGTACTGTGTTTTATTAAGATGAAAGTGTTGGAAGGTTAGCAAACACTAAGGCAATTTTAGGGTAGATGGTCCTTTTAGAGCACCACAATACAGCATATGCTAAAGTGGCAAGAGATTGTCCCAAGAATATCTGGGTTGTCTAAAAACACAAGTTGACCAACTCTATGCATTGTGTTTACCTTTATTGGAATGCAGGCATGATCCTCCTCAAGATCTTTCAGACAAATTTCCAAGTGTAATTCTCCTGCTCCAGCAATTATGTGTTCTCCAGACTCCTCAATGATGCACTTTAAAGATAGATAAGAGTTGTTACAGGCCATAGAGAGATGAAGTAGATTGTAGACAACCCATATAGAAGTACTGCAACCCTGATCAAACAGACTATACATTTTAGAATTAGTTAAAGCTACCAACCTGCTTTTGTGCTCATACTACTGAACAGTAAACGATGGGCTTGAACAAGTGTTAGATTTTTGTTTAATAGCACAAGACTTATCTTTACCTGCACCATGGGGTCGGATTTAGCCAGACGCTTCAGACCTTCCACCAATTTAGGCAGGTCTGCAGGGTTCTTTGCTTCTACAGCAACACGGACAACAGGGCTCACACTAAACTTCATAACACGCATGTTGTGTGCATGTTCAAAAGTAGAGATTGTTCCAGTCTTCACCAAAAACTGGTCCACTCCTACAAGACCAACAATGTTGCCACAGGGTACATCCTCAATGGGCTCCACATAACGTCCCATCATCAGAATAGTCCTGGAGTGAAATACAGCCAAGCATTTATTGTAACAATGAAACATACATATTACAAACAATTTGTCTATGAAAGCAAGATCAGACTATTTGGCACCATGACATTAAGCTACATTTGACACAAACACTAACCTTTGAATGGGTTTCAGATAAAGGTCCTCCTTCTTTCCTGGTGTAAAGTTTGGTCCCATAATTCTAACTTTAAGGCCAGTAGACACAACACCGGAGAACACACGCCCAAAGGCATAGAATCTACCCTTATCAGTTGTGGGCACCATTTTAGAGATGTACATCATCAGGGGTCCCTTGGGATCACAGTTCTTAACACCTAGTTATAGACAAAAGCTTGTATTAAACTGAGCACACTTACTCTAGAAAAGTGCGTCTGCTCAGCTGATCAGGCAACATCTATTTACCATTGTTTAAATTAGAATGCTGGAGCCTTTAAAGTATCTAATTCATCAGGTTCATATGAACTGGGGATAGATTGCTAATATGCAGCACAATAGTCCATGCCAGTATTTCATAATCCAGGTAAGACTGTTAAAGACACTTACCCATGGCAGCTTCATCGTCAGGAGGTCCTTCATACAACAGCTCACAGCGGTACTTCTGAGCAGTCACAGGTGAAGGCAAGTGTATGGTTATCATTTGCAAAAGTGCATCTCCAGCTGGCAGCCAGCGTCTCATGACAGCCTGTGAAAGGTATTTTGTAGTTACCAGCAAACACCATACTGCAATATGGCAAAGCCAAAATATCCAAACAATTTTAAGTCTCAAAATAAAGTTACCTTTAACAATTGTTTGCCCTCTTTATCTTTGTCCTCACTGTCCAGCTTGATGTCCAGTTTTTCAACCAATTTAGCAGTCTCTTCCTTCTTGAAGTTCATGATGGCATCAAAAACCTAAAAATTTTTATTTTTAGTCAGAAGCCCTTTATCAGCAGATTTGAAACTAAAGAATCTAAAGACAATCAGTTTCTTTTTTATTTCTTCAGCTGTTTGTCAGATCAAAGTGAAGAAATATTTCATCATCATCTGTCACACCTCTTGCTATTTAACAAAACTAGTTAAAGGGCCACCATTAATATTTTCACTGCATAATCCTTTAAATATGCTGTTACAGCCAGCTGGGTGAAACAGATGTTAGGTGCAATAATGCTGGGCGGCGACCGCTGAACATACCTTCATCGGCCGCCGCACAGCTTGAGATACACACGGGGGGGGGGGGGGGGGGGGGGGGGGGGGGGGAGAAATTGATCGCCACGCCCGCCCTCCTCTCCAACTGCCGGTCGGGCACACCGTCCCTCCGTCTCCTCCCACTCTCCTCACTGACTGTTGGGCGTGACATCACGTCCCAACAGTGTCAGCGAGGAGCCTGGCAGAGAGGTTGACCATAGATGCGCGTTGCAGGTAAAGAAAGGGGGGGCTTAGGACGGTGGGAAGACATTGGTATGCTACAGGGTGGCAGACATTGAGACCCAGTGTGCTGTTGAAGGGACATTGTGATTCAGGGGGCCAGTGGTGTTATACAGGGTGAGCAGTGGTGTGATGCAGGGAGGGGGTAGTGGTGTGATGCTTATTGTGTCAAGTTATTTGTTCCAAAATCTAACACTTGGATACCTCCCCTCCAGAAATCCTGTGTCTGCAGTGGAGTCTGGACAGCGTTCTGCAGCAAACATCACTGCATCTGGACCACTGGAGGAGGTAAGACCTATCTTTTTTTTTTTAAACACAAAAGCACAAAGTCAAGCATGTGAGGGTCTATGATGTGGGTAAGTGAAGGGGCGATTTTCTAGCATACATTCTGCTACAGCCAACAGGTAAGCCTTCATGTGAATCTGCCAGTTATCTGGTAGATTCATGTGAAAACATCCAAATCTTATGAAGGTTACCAAATTTCACATTTTAGTGGCCCTTTACACAATTTAGTTATAAAATAGGCCACACTTCAAAACTCACTTTGAATATGGGGTCTAGAATCAGTTGACAGAAGGTTCTTGGTAGTTTCTTGCCTTCAGCATTTGTTGCAGACTTACTGAACTTCCCATTAGATGGGTCGAAATACCTGTGGAACAGTTAAACCATTAAACAGTAATATTTAAGAGCCAAGATAAGAATCCACTTGTCTATAGCATCTAAAAAACCGATATGACTCACCTGTCACCCCACAGCTTTTTCATCATGTCTTCCACCTTCTTTGCCCGCTCTGCTGGTGCCAACTGACCTTCTCCCTTTGCAGCAAACTTTGCCACATACATCTCTGCAAACTGTTTTAGGGTGAATGCCCAGCCATGCAGTCCAGAACCAAAGCCAACAGTTCCAAGAACTGGGTCAATCTAAAGGAAGAAGAGTCTGATCAGACACTAAAACAGAGTCCAATTAATCATGTACAAGAAACTACAGGCTACTTGTAGTCTGGGTATCCAATTTAAATGCCAACTTCTATCCACTCTGGCCATCCACACAAACTGGAAACCATTTAAATCAGACAGGCCAAGAAACCAGGTAAGTACCTAGAGGTAAATATCAGATTGATTCAAACTTCCATTAATATCAGCCTTATCAAGAGTTTTAGATTTGCAATTTAGATCTGATCTCCAGCTAGATAGCCACGTCTTTCACAAAACCCATATATTTTCTTAGCAGGCAAGCAAACTAAGGCATACAGCCAATATCCTAGCTGTGTATTTCCAAGTAAATTCTGAATTACATTCTGACAAATCATTGCTCCTTTGCGCCAAAGAGCATCTGCTCACAGCAAAACACCTGGGCTTTGTTTCTCCACTTACCATGATGTTTCCCATGGGGCCAGTCTCCCCTTCACCATATGTGGAGATGATCACATTTACATTCTCCACAATACGCTGGAAGGTGTTTAACAACTCTTCTGGTACTAACTGCAGCTCCAAGAGTGCACGGTCCATCTTGTTCATCATCAAGACAGGGCGAATACGCTCAGCAATAGCCTGACGAAGCACAGTCTCCGTTTGTACGCACACCCCTGTCCAGAAAGATTTAAGTTAAATGTTGCCCATATTAGTTAATTACTCAAATAAAGGTCACACAGCACTCACCAGACACACAGTCCACAACAACCAGGGCTCCATCAGTGACACGAAGAGCAGCTGTAACCTCAGAGGAGAAGTCAACATGGCCAGGTGAGTCAATCAGATTGATGAGGAAACCAGAGCCATCCTTGCTTTGCTTGATGAAAGCCAAATCATTCTCAGAAAGTTCATAAAACAAGGAGATGGCACTGCAGATTGAATGTAGAAAATGTAAACGGAGTTAGTTCTTAAAGCAATAGAAAACTTGCTTTATTGCACTCTACAAGTTACCATAATAAGCCACCACGCAGGTACTAATTTAAATTTTGAACTCAAATATTGTAACACTTGCTGTATTTTGAATATCATCCATTTCACTTTGAAATGACTCCTAAAACTCACGTAGATTTGATGGTGATGCAGCGCTCCTGCTCATCCTTCCGAGTGTCAGTAAACCGTGTCTCACCAGCCCGGGCATTGGCAATAATTCCAGCCTTGCACACCAGCGAATCTGTCAAAGTGGATTTGCCATGATCCACGTGGGCTATGACCGACATGTTACGGATGTTCGCCTTTTTGTCCATGATGGCACGTATCTGGTCTACCGTGAAGTTCACCTGATTGAAGAGCAAGCAGTGTTAATGTCATTAGAAGCACTAAAGCTACCTTACAAACTAATAACGCCCTTAAAGAATGAAGTTAAACAGACCTCAGAAAGGGTGACTAAAACCAGTTTACATGTTAACACTACATAAGATAATTAAATTTGTCCTATCAAAAGTAATTTGTGGACTAATGTCTACAATTTAGATTGTCCATCTAAAGGCATAGCCTACCTGGTCTCCCCCCTAACATAAAAGCTAGATTACTAAAGAACTGCTGGAGATGCATTGCAAAATACTATGAAGTGCTACCAATAACTTTGCTACATACCAATTTTCCATCTACAGCAAATAATCATGATTCAGCACAAACTCTTGGCTTCTATAACTGAGATGGGTATGAAGTTATAAAATGTACTACAGTTAGTCTTTAAGGTAAATAGTCACAATACTTCAGCAAAGTACAAAAAGGAAAGCAAGTAGTGGACAGAGGCAATGTTCAGTTTAATCAAAATGACTTAAAACACACTATTGTATGAAAGTTATAAGCAGCACAAGAGACTAAGACCCAAAAACTGCACATTGGTTTTATTTAACATTTGCTTTTATGGACACTAGCAGTGGCTCTCTATGTATTAAAACCCAAAATTGAATTCATATTCTGCTCAGAAAGGCATCCCCCTATAAATGCTTCCTGCAATATATACAACCCCCATCAATATCAAACCCTTATATGGTCTAATATTCTAAAGCCTTTAGAATCATCATCACTAGTTATTTTTATCGTTAAATCACCTTTACAAAGTTATCCTAAATCCTTCCTTACACACCATTTTGAACTCTGTTCTTTATACAAGATAAGATGTCAGTCGAAGAGGCGGCACAAAGTACAAGATGAGACATCGCTAGTGATCTGCAGCGTCAGCGCCACCCCAGTCATGCTCCTCCAGCAGCATGACTAACACTACGAACAGAGCGACGGTGACGTGTCCAAGGGAAATGAGGGGAAACCTGGCATTTAAGCCACAGCATATACGCAGCGCCCCCATGCTGCTGCGTTAAACACCAAATTTGAACTAAAAAAACCACTGGGCCGGGAGTAACACACGAAGTGGGATGTGAGGAAGCAGATATAGATCCGCAGTAGGCCGCCGCGCAATTATAAGCGCGCCAGTGTGACACTCCCAAATCGACAAACAAGTAGGCCGAATAATGGCTTCCTGGACCCGAGGTTATTGTCCGTCATCATTTGCCGAAAACGGACAACGTAGGCTCCAAACAATAACAATATCCATCACTAAGGGAAAATGGGACCCTTGATTCCCTCCCGCAGGCATGGGCTGCAAATCGCCGCTTACCATTTTGGCGGGTGGCGATGGATTCTTTTCACGGGATGAAGCCGGACCGGACTGCCTGCTTCACAGCAGACAAACAGGCGGAAGAGAAAGCTGACGTCAACAGCACGCTATATATAGGGACAGCGCCGGTCTGGTCACGTGATATATATATTAAAAAAAAAAAAAAAAAAAAAACTAGTAGGAGCGGGGAGAGGCTCCGTTGCGCATGTCTGTGATGTAACCCATGGTGAGCTTGCCATACTGTGATAGGGAACAAGTGTCGCGAGTAGGTGATAATGTAGAAGGGGCTGCTTGTATAACGTGACAGTTTTTTTTGTTATGCATCTTAACTGACTGCTGGGCTTTGTGACAATGGTCATTGGATAGAGCTGATTTGAAAGTAATTTAGAATTATAAAACATGCAAAATCTCTCTCTCTCTCTCCCTCTCTCCCCCCCCCCCCCCCGCACCTCTCAAGCTTACAGTATATGGGAACATCAGAGTTCAACACAGGGAGTAAGTGCTACATGCTGAATATTGGTCCAGCCAGATTGCAATTGTAAAAAGTGCTTAGTGGCCTATTTGATCCAGCCTGCTGGAAATAAATGTGACCCTCGGTAGAAAATCATGGTGGGGACAACATCATGGTGAGCAGATCCGGACTGGCCATCTGGCACTTCTGGCAAATGCCAGAAGGGTCAATGGCTAGATGGTCAAGTTCGCATGTCCGAGCAGCAGCACATCCCTGCGTGCTGCTCGGTGGACAGAGACTCAGTGACGTGCGGTCCATGTGACGCAAGTAATCGCATCGGAAGGCACGTGCCATGTGATTACTTGCATAGGCCACACGTCACTGAGTCCCCGTTCCCCGAGCAGCGCGCAGGGAGGTGCTGCTGCTCGGGCGGGCATGTGGATGGCTGGATCGTGTAGTGAAACAGACTGTGCGTGTGTGTGAAAGCTTAAGGATTCTTTCTACACCTACCTGAAAGTCACTGATGGGTTTATTTATCAGCAAATCTCGGGACAATAACATCTGATGACTGATCATTTGATACTCATCCGTTTATCCTCTCTGGTAGGGGTATATTTGCATACCTTCATGTTTTCAACATAATTTATTTATACAAGGTATGTCTATTAAATAACGAGACTGTGATTCCACCTAGTAAACAAAGCAGTCAGAACCGGTTATAACTGCATACGTAGTAACCTTGACCGGTCTGAACCTGCATGACAAGCTGCAACACTCTATGACGTTCAGCTGATTGTGAGTCGCCATTTAGTTTGGGTGTGGTTTCTGTAGAGTGCCGAAAAAATGCTAAGTTTAAAAGCTGAACAACGTGTCATTTTGAAATTTTTAGTAAAATTGCAGAAAATACCAACAGAATGTTTGCAACGGCTTACTACTGCCTATGGGAATGACTGCCTCTCTTGTGCGGATGTGTTTGAGTGGCACAAAAGATTTAGTGAGGGACGTGAGAATGTCGAAGAGGATGAACGCCCTTGAATGACCTTGCACTTCAAGAACCGAAGAAAATATAGAAAAAAATCAGTCAGATTGTTCGAAAAAGACCGCCGACGTGTTTGAATGATAGCTGAATCCGTGAAAATTGACACTATGGAAAATTTTGCGTGAGGAACTTAACATGATGAAAGTTTGTGCAAAGATGGTCCCAAGGGTTCTCACACCAGAGCAAAAAGAACGTCGCAAGGAATGTTGTGTTGACATTCTGTGTTCAACTTGACACAGATCCAAACCTGTTTCATAAAGTAATCACATGTGATGAGACCTGGATATTCCAGTACGATCCTGAAACCAAAAGACAGTCAATGCACTGGAAAACACTGTCATCACCAAGAATGAAAAAATCTTGTCAAAGCAAGTCAAAATTCGAAGCAATGGTCATTGTTTTTTTTCGATATCAAGGGTGTAATTTTGGAAGAATGGGTTCCAGAAGGCACAACAGTTAATCAGCAATATTATAAGGAAGTTTTGCAAAAGCTGAGAGAAAGAGTCAGGAAAAAACGGCCCCAACTGGAAAAATGGTTTCTTTCTTCAACAGGACAATGCGCCTGCTCAAACAGCACTTTCCGTGAAGAAGTTTTTGACCGACAAACACATTACTACACTTGAACCTCCTCCATATTCACCAGATTTAGCATCTTGCCATTTTTATCTTTTCCAAAAAGTTAAATCAGTGCTTAAAGGGACACATTTTGAGTCAGTTGATGCTGTAAAGAAGAAAACGGCAGATATGTTGAAACAAGTGACAGAAATTTATTTGCTTCATGCCTTCGACCAGTGTAAAACAAGATTACAGTGATGTATTAGTGCAAATGGGGAGTATATTGAAGGGGACAAACATTACGGGCCCGATTCATCAAGGTACGCAAACGCATACGCATCTGCGTTGCATACGTTGAGTGACGCAACCCGATTTGCGCGTGAAATAAGTACCTCAAAGAGCAAAAACACATCCCCTTGTGGTCCATTACAACTAAGTGACGCAAATAAGTAGTGCGAACGTTAGAAAACACACCCACCTGCGTATCTTTAAACATGCTACACGCATAAGCGACGGCTCTCAACTGATTGACGGCAAGCTAAACAATGCATACTTCACGCCCACTGTGGGAGGGGCCAACAGTTTATTTATATACAACACAACAAACATGCCAATGTGGCCTTCCAGTCGGCAACCAATCGCACCAGTTGCTGGCAGGTGGCCTCGAGATTGACGAGTAAGTGGCCCATTTGGGCCAACAATTGGGCCGGAGTGGGTGGTGGTGTGACCAATCTCCGACCTTCCTCCTCAGGTGCTGAAAGGAACCAAACGAAAACAATAAATATACAGCTCTACCTAATTTGGCAAACAGACTGGACTTACTAGAGATGTGTACTGTTACATTACTTTCAAATGTTAGGCTTCTGCCAACAAAACCATTTGGACGCACATTAGACATTGCTAAGGCATTTGGATAAATGTCCTACATTCTGGTGAGCCACGGGGAGAGGGCCATGGACAGGGTTGTCTTATCCAGCATTATAGGCCCCAGGGCAAAGCACTACCATGGGCCACTACCTACACAATAACTCACAGGAAGTCAAAATATGTTGGTTGATATTGGAATTTAAAATCAAGTGATTAATATGCTGACAAGTTCACCAGCCTAGCGGCAACATTTTTTAGGGCTCTGCCCTGCGTGGCCATGTGTTAAGATGGCTCTGGCTGTGGTTTGAGTTTTTAATGTACATCAAATTTGTAGCCAGATATTATGTGTAAAACCTGTGGCATTTATGTCACCATTTAATCAACATGTGTCACAGCAGGGATTATGTACAAGTTTAATGGACATCCTCAATCTTATCAAATTAGGTCCATCATTTTTCAAAAATACTTACTATCATCAAAGGCCACTGCCTCTTGGCTGCCCGATGCTGCCTCCTCCAATCGTTGGTCCTCCGGGTCCGCCTCCTCCTCCTCCACTGCAGCTGCTGCCACTGCCACTAGCACTGGCTCCTCCTCCTCCTCCACTGCAGCTGCTGCCACTAGCACCGGCACAGGCTCCTCCTCCTCCGATGACACTGCAACTGCCACCAGCTGCTCCTCCTCCTCCTCCTACTGTGGCTGCGGCTGGCGCTGCTGGTCGTCCTCTTCCTCCTCCCCCTCTTCCGCCTGCGCCTCCACCACAGCCCGCCGGCTTTGCCGGCGTTCCCAGCGTGCCCGGTCTGTTTGAGAAAAGGAAATATAAACAAAAGGACATGTTAACACAATCACCATTTGAAAGAACTCATAGTATTATGACAATCAGGTGATCATACATATTTAATAATCTTTACATTGTCAGCAGGCATAAATATTAGCTACTAACAATGCAAGGAGCTAAACATGATGAACACAAAGCATTTCACATGACTTGTCGGCCCGGTACAATGGGGCAGGGACTGATGTGAATGGAATCTCTGTACATTGCTGCGGATTTAGTGGCGCTATATAAATAAATGATTATGATGATGACCTGGCACAAGGTTTGGTATTTTACATAGAGATGTTGAATCTCGCAGTGGCCTAGTGGTCAGCACTTTGCTCTCACAGCACTGGGGTCAGGAATTCAACTCCCTGATTATTGTTTCATATGTGTGGAGTTTGGAGGCTTGCTCCATATTTGCATGTGTTGTCTACCAGACTCCCTAAACATACTACTGGCCGCCTAATTAGGTTTTGAACAAATTTGGCCCTAGTATGTTTTTTCATGTCGGTGAATTTAAGTCAGCAAACTCCCATGGCCCTGGTAATGATGTCAATTAGTTCTCTCTTTACATGATCACAGAATTAGTGGATGGAGCTCCAAATCTTAGAATGTTGAGTATATTTTGGAAATCACCCTTTGTTGGGACTACCTCACAGTCTACAATAGTCAAAATAGGCAGTTAAGTAATGATTGATTAGCTATATCTAGTACACTCTGTAATCTGTTTGCATCTTATGGGAGTTTTTAAAAATTAGTCTATACACTAAGGTATTTGGAATTTGAAACCTGGCTTTTACATCTTAGCCAAATAATGACAACACATCTGCCCCTGCAAAAAAAATTTAAGGTTAGACCAGCAAGCTACAGCACACGGGTCAAGAGTTACAATGGCTGATTCCAAAACCCACCCTTAATGGTCAGATTTTTCACAATCAAACATTTAGGTCATTAAATTGCCAGCAGACAAATGTAGGAGACAGGAGGCAAAGCATTTTGGGTGTACTGGAAGGGGCATGTCCTTTAGAGTGTGCTTGCACATTGTTATGTAGGCCATGTCAGGTGATTTGTGTGAATTTATTTACAAACATATAGCAAATATATATGTACACATGTGATGGTTTTTGCGATTAATACAGAACTCACTTCTTACAATCTCCTGCCGGAGTTCAGCAAGGAGCGCTGGTTGACGGCGCCGGAGATCGCTCCAGCGCCTCTGGAGCTGGACGACGCTCCTCAATAATCCATACCGCAGGCGGAGGTGTCTGCGGACCCTTTTATAGGCCTCCAGCTTCAGCTCATTGGGCATATAGCGCCCTAAGGGCTCGTTGTCCATGGCCTTTGTCAGGACACGGAGCTCACGTCTCGCGAAAATGTTGGCCCTCATTTTTGCAAACAGGAACCAACACCCTCCAGTATTCTGCGCTCCGATTGGTTCTCAGAGCACGTATGGCCGTAACTCACGTCACATGCGGATCTTTCACACACCTGTGTTTCTCCCACCAAGAACATGGCGGCCTGCTACGATGAGACGAGTACTCTGTGCATTGCAATTAGGAGGAAGAGTGTACACCTGGTTTATTAATTAATCCAAACCTCCATTTAAACCCACCTGTGCTTTGCCTTACTGCCTGTTCAGTAGCTGATTTGACTGAACAGGACACATTGAACTGTGAAAACATTTACATACTTTGCCTAATAAGCAAACAACAAACAGTAACAACAAAAGTAAGGAAGTTATTGTAATATATACAATGTGCTTGTCTCTTCTAATGTAGTGGGTTTTTTTTTAATTAAATATGTGTGTCCTAGTTGACATAAACCTGCTATAAAAAGGGGCCTTGGCATCACATTTTAACATGGCACTAATGGTATATTAGCCTACAATAAACTAATCATTTTTATCTGATCAATCTTGCACTCAATAATATTTAGATGTTAGCATTGTTGATAACATCACATTAACTTGCATTTTAATCAACGTATTTTTTTGTTTTGCAGGCAACCCCAAACATTACACACTGTTGTAATCTAATTTTTTTTTCCTTTTTGTGCAAATATATAAAAGTAAGTATAAATAGGTCAGATATATTGTATTATATACCAATCGTTTGTACCTGCTCATTTAACCATCTGTGTATGCACAAAAATGTGTGTCCTAGCTGTAATGAGAGTGTGACCAGAAGTGGCCTAGCCCTCACATTTAACTGTAAAAGAATGCATTAGTAGCTTACACAATGCTAAGTACTGTTAGATTATCCATATCCCACACACTAATAACTGACTTATTGCATTGAAGGACACATGCATCCAAATGTTTAAATGTATTGGGACGCTTACTTAACAAATAGCATTTGTAGTGCACAAATTTAGGTGTGTTGCTGGCTGATTTTATTTACCAAAGTAATATTGGAAGCACGATATAGGGCTTGCTACTCCAAAAAACGTAATGTGATATCATGAATTTATGTATGTGGCTAAACGTGTTAACCAAGGTTAGGCTTTTAAAAATGGAAACTGGTAGTAGTAGCTGAATGTTGAACTAGTATTTGTACACCATTAATGTTAAAATACAGTGGACAAAGTAAATGTTGGATCAATATAGAAGCAACAATGTTGATTTGAATAAGGTCTATGTGTTTTATACCTAGGTAGTACTTTCCCAAATTAAAACTTTTAAGGGGGTGGGTGGCCATACAATCTGTATTGGCACCTGATTGTTTCCATTGCCAAAACCTAATTTTATTTTCTTTCCAATAGGAATATGTGTGACCCAGGCCCCAGTGGGGAGCAGCCACCCGGGCGGCCAGCTATGTGTAAAAAATTTTTTTTCTAATGAGGAATTAGAGGTTTTAGTGGGAGAGTTTTTACAGCGATTCCATTCGGGGGACCGCCAGATTACGGGCCCGGAGCGTCACCGCCATTGGGAGCAAATTACGTTAGAGATTAATGAAATATCGCCCCATGGACGAAAAGTGCATGAGGTTCAGAAACGGTACAAAGCCACTGTTTAGAAAAAATGCCTATATAATGTGACTAACTCTGTGGAGTAGTATTTATTTGCTTTTCTCTCTCTCTCTCTCTTCTATATATATATATATATATATAATGTATGTACATTCTGTGTTAGTATTACTTAGCCAACTGTGATGTACAAGCAGCCTTGTGTGTATAATCTTTTCTTCTATCAGGCCCTTAGGTGATGGTTCCCAGCAGCATGGGCCTTGGCCACATTTACATAATGAGTTGTGCACATTAACCACAATTGTAAATTCCAAGACATTAGTGTACAATGTGGCATTAATAAATGTGGTTGGATGAGTATATTGATTTTAACCTTACAAAAATAGAAAAAATTAACACCCTAATATTTGTCTATTCCGCAGCTGGGCAGACTATAAAGCTAGGCTTAAAAGCAAACTAGCACGGCAACACCGCCATGCGCACGGGACTGGGGGTGGGCCACCAATGGACATTTCCTTGACCCCGCTTGAAGAGCGTGCGAGGGCCGCTATTTCTCTTGTTGAGATTGTTGGGGTGGGCGACATAGACACTGGCTATAGCCCACCCCGAAGAGGAGATTCCGCTTCACTAGGTACAATGATGAGTGTGTTTAGTTACTGACTGTAAATGTTTCTATATGTCTGAGCAAATGTGTAAACTCTCTGGATGTGTCTAAAGGATTACTTTGATTGCACTATATCTTAGCCTATCACATTTGAGGAAATGTCATGTAGACTGTGAAGCTAAAAATTCTCTATATATACAGTTTTGTGCATAATTTTAATAAATTAAAGATTCTAAAGTCTCATTTGGGTGACTGTAAAGGGCAGGAAGTACATTAAAAGTGATTTCACACTTGACCAATGCTACTTCAGGCGTACCTCAATAGGTTTTGTAACATTATTATTGTTGGAAATTTTTTTTATCAAATATCTTAGTGTTTGTTTTAAATCTCTCTACAGATTCCCAGCAGCAGGCCACTGAAGTAGTTTCTGAAGTTGCCCGTGATGTGGAGGGGGATCAGGTGGATCCAGGTGACAATTCATGGGAACGGGCACTCTCCGACGCATCACAAAGACTTTACTGCGCCACAGATTCACAGAATGATCACCTGGCACTTATAGCGAGCACTGTCCAACACACGGATCAGCAAATTACAAGTCTCATAAGCACACTCTCCACTTTCATGAGCACACACACCTCTTTAATGACCTCACACAACTCTTTAATAGCCACACACAACACCCAAATGTCAAATTTAACTCAATCTATGTCACATATCGAAACACTCCTGGATGAACTCTTGCATGCCCACTCCCAACGCACCTCCGCCACATTCCCTTCACCCAGCTCAGATTTTGTGTTCACCAGCCCCCATACCCAGTTGGCTGGTGGCTCCCCCCTCCCTGTTGGGTCTGTTGCGTCCCCCCTCCCTGTTGGGTCTGTTGCGCCCCTCCTCCCTGTTGGGTCTGTTGCGTCCACCCTCCCTGTTGGGTCTGTTGCGTCCCCCCTCCTTGACCCAGCCCTCTGTCGTCTTATGTGTTTAGCTTTTGCCTGTGGCTTAGCCCAATCCCCTGTCGTGGTCCCTTCCCAAACCCCTGTCGTGGTCCCTTCCCAAACCCCTGTCGTGGTCCCTTCCCAATCCCCTGTCGTGGTCCCTTCTCAAACCCCTGTCGTGGTCCCTTCCAAATCCCCTGTCGTGGTCCCTTCCCAATCCCCTGTCTATGAGCCTTCACCTCGTCGGACACAAACCGTTTCCCATGCAGGTTTGGCTGCTTCATCTGAGGCCTCTACATCACGGGTGACAAGAAGTAGGAGTCGGAGCCAGCCCATTCAGACTCCTTACAAAAAACCAACCAAAAAATAAATAATAGTGTTTGTTTTAAAACATTATCTCATATTTGGATAACAAAATATGTATTGTTTAATAAATTTGTTATTTTTTATTACTAAGTATGTGTTTATTGATTTATTATTACATCATCTATGATGGTTATTTGTACGCAATACTTGTTATCAAGTATCAGCAAAAGATTACCTCCCAAAAAACGTCCGGAATCATGAAGGTTCTTTAAGGAATAGGTATCTAATTTCAGTGTGGTGTCCAAAAGGAAGTGGCAGATTGATTCAGGGTCATAAATGGAAAGGATCCTTATTACAATAATCTTCTATAAACCATGAATTAATGTCAGTGTAATAAAATATCACCCTTTTTGTTTAAAAACTTACATACTGTCTGTATCTTAATATTGTTCCAAACTACTTGTTAGCTTATTTGAAGACGGTAATTAAAAGTTAATCTAGGACCTCTCCTACCCCCCCATAAGAATCAGCAAGCTCCATTTTTAAAACATACCCCTCCAATGCCACATGGTTTGGCCTGACTTAGTTACTTTGCCTTAACTTTCTAGAATGATTCAGGCCCCTGGTTTGGTCAAGAGGACTTAAACAAGAGCTAAGCTTTAGAATGCTTTTTGCCACAGTATTTCTTTGTTTGTGTGAGTAAATGTTTTGACATCAAGCGTGCCACTACTACAGTGGCCCTTTATAGGTAGAAAAAATGATCATGTAAAGAAAGTTTTGTTTTTGTAAACTGTAAGTTGACACAAAGTAGCCGGAAAAGAAAGGTGCAAATAGCGCCAAAATACTCCTAAGATTATATCCCATCATGGCACAGGTCAAGTATTGGTAGCTACTATTCTGAACCGTTCTGACTGTAGAAAATTTAAACACATCTAATAAGGCATTTGTCTTTAAGGGGGGTATTCAATTAGCCTTGATTTCGCGATTCCGATAATATTTAATGCGTTTTCGCGTTAGCATAGAGTGCACACAATTCAATTCCCCTTATTTTACGCGTTTAAGTCGGAAATAAACATGTTACGCAAAATCTTACCAAGCCCATAGAACAAGTGCAGGCAGGCTATTCAATTGTAAATTTTCGCTTTAACGCATGTCCAACAAAATCGCGTTTAGTCATTTTTTCGATCGCACCATTGAAGGTCTTTTAAAAGCGTTAATGATTCCTTTAATGTCCAAACTTATTTTAATATGGGGCTTTTTTGATAATATTATACTCATTAAACTTCTCTAACTTGATAATTGTGTAATAAAAATAACTTTAATCCCATGAAAATAAAAAAGTTTGTAAAATGATATTTAAATACACCCCCTTTAGAAAAAAGCAAATGGTATAGTCCACTGGATTAAAATTAAAAACATTAGTTTCATTTCTCATTCAACTGACCTGAGAGAAAATATTAAAGAGGAGACTGAGACAACTGTTTGGTTTTGTATATCTAAAATTTATATCTAGCAGATAGTTAAGGATTTTTATTTCTATAAAATTGTTAATATCTAGCATTATTTATAGTTAAAAACTGTTAATAGTTTAATATCTAGCAGTATTTATAGTTAATGATTTATATTTCTATAAAACTGTTAATAGTTTAATATCTAGCAGTATTTATACTGCTAGGTAGTTAATTAATAATAATAATAATAATAGTTAATTAATACTTAAATTTATTTTTATTTTTATATTTTTTTATAAGAAATTTACAAAGGCATTAGTAATGGAGCCATTTTCAACAAACGTTTGGCAGTTTATGTATGCAGCATGTATTGATGAATGTGCACATGCTGGTTTGCTTGTTGAGGGAGAGGAAAGAAATACTTTGGAAATAGAGGAGAATGTAGATGTGCATGTGGCTGCAAGTGAGGGAGAGAATGCTGTGGCTCCATTACTTGATGCAAGGCGTCGGGTCCCACGGCCCCGTCTGTACCGCACACGTCGGTTACTTGATGGGGTCCCTGAGGATGAGGTGATAAGATTATATCGCCTATCCTCAGTTGCAATTTATTCTTTATATGACCTCCTTAAAGAGGACCTGGAACCAACAGTCCCCACAAACCATGCTGTGCCTGGATTGGCAAAGCTGCTTGGGGCATTGCATTTTTTAGCGTCGGGAACCTTTCAACCGACATTGTCCGTAATTACGGGTTTCTCCCAACCCACATTTTCACGGAGTTTGTTCCAGGTCCTTAAAGCCATGAAAAAACATACTAGGGAATTTATTAAATTCCCACAGTCTGAATTAGAATGGCATGAGGTCAAATCCAATTTTTATAGTGTGGCACGTATGCCAAATGTCCTGGGTGCAATAGATTGCACCCATGTGGCACTCACACCTCCGCACAGAATGGAAGAGAGCTTTCGAAACCGAAAGCACTTCCATTCCATGAATGTGCAGATGGTGTGTGATGCCAGAAAAAAAATCCTAAATGTTTGTGTTGGCTTCCCTGGTTCCTCTCATGATTCTTTTATTTTGCAGAATTCAGGAGTGTTCAAGAGGTTTGAGGAGGGAGATTTTCCTCATGGATGGCTCCTGGGTAAGTTATATCTAGGTAATCGCTATTAATAATTATTTCTAAAATGAGAAGAGCACTAATAAAAAAAAAAATTTTTTTAATAGGTGATGCAGGATATGGGAGCCAGCCCTGGTTGCTCACTCCAGTGTCCAATCCAATTTCTGATGCTGAAAAAAGGTACCAAGCGGCACATATAGCCACCAGAGGTGTAATTGAGCGTATCTTTGGGCTACTTAAGAGCCGGTTCCGCTGTTTGGACAGGTCCGGCGGTGCGCTTCTGTACTCACCATCAAAAGTTTGCCTTATTGTTATTGCTTGCAGCATTCTGCACAATATCTGTTTAGCAAATAATTTGGAGGTAGAGATAGATCCTGCTGTTTTACAGGATCAAGACCTTTCTTCAGCCAAGGCATTTGGTCGGGAAACAGGAACTCGTGAGCGCCAGCTTTTAATTTTGGATTTTTTTTCATGTAAGTGTAAATTTTGTAATGTCATAATTTTTTTTTATAAATATAAATTAATTAATAAGTAATAGTTTATTTTTTTTTTTGTTTTTTTTTCAGGACTTCAAATTATTTAGTGGGAGATAGCTCCAACAATCGTTGTTCGGTGTTCGATTAAAGGATTTTTATATATACCCTATTTGCTGGCGTATAAGACTACTTTTTTGCCCTGAAAAACATGCCTCCAAGTGGGGGGGGGTCGTCTTATACACTGGGTCCAGTATCGCGCAGTATCCAGTGCAGCCGTGGCGGGTCATCAGCGTGGCAGCGGCGAGCATCAGCAGCGATACAGGGGTGCCAGCCTTTTCGGCGTGACCGGCCCGTTCTGCTGACAGGGAGGGCAGACAGGGAGCAGGGACCAATCCAATCAGGGTTTGTATACAGCCAACCACAGTACTGCACCATTGTACAGTACAATACAGCATAGAAAATGTCCAGCAGTCAAACCCCTATCAACCCTATCATGGCACCAGCAAAAAGAAAGAAATATGATGCAAGTTTTAAACCTAAAGTTGTAAACCTTGCCATGGAACATAATAATTATGCTGCTGCAAGACAATATGGAGTAACAGAAAAGATGGTTCGGGACTGGAAATCAAATGAAAAAGCATTAAAGATTATGCCAAGGGGTAAGTGTGCTAACTGTTAGTTAAGATAAAAGGATCCAGCAACTGAATTTTAAAGACCGAGGCCATGAAGCTTTTCAAGAGCCAGCTTCTTGGACAGGTGGGTGTCATCATATGTAAACTGCATCATGCTATGTTCTCTGTGTTGTAACCTTATGTAAAGTATCACTACTGACACATAATCACACTGAAATTACATTTTTTCTCTTTTCCTTTCTCCAAAATGTACCTGTCACACCCATTCCACTGTGGATTGCAGACGGAACCAGCGACTGGATTTAAAAGACCTAGGCCATGAAGCTTTTCAAGAGCCAGCTTCTTGGACAGGTGGGTGTCATCATATGTAAACTGCACCATGCTATGTTCTGTGTGATGTAACCTTATGTAAAGTATCACTACTGACACATAATCACACTGAAATTAAATTTTTTCTCTTTTCCTTTCTCCAAAATGTACCTGTCACACCCATTCCACTGTGGATTGCAGACTGGATTGGATGGAATTGGATTCTGGATTGCATGGAATATTGGCCCACTTCTATTGTTTGTTTTTTGTTAAATATAATGTATACTATTTAAATACCACCAAAAACCTAAATTATAAGAGAAATGTTTGTTTGTATCCCAAAAAGTTAATCACTCTTTAAAATGTATTAATAAATTTTTTCTAACCAAATTGATGTGTTGAACAAGTATTTATTTTTCTATTATATTGTACAACAATCTTTCTAGATTATAATAATGAAAGACACATGTTTTAAACAAAACTATAACATCTTTTAATAATTTACATATTTTCTTTGTGCAATAAAATTTATATATCACAATTTAATTTCTGTGGTCTTTGCTTTTCTCCAATTACTTGTATTTTTCATAGTAGTTCTTCTATCCTCTTCAGTTGGCTATGAATTAATTAAAAAAGTGTTTAATTTTTTTTTTTTTCAAAAAAACCATAATACAGTTGAATAAAAATTGCAACATTAGCATCATTAACAATAAATCCTCTATTTTAATTTTCGTTAGGATTAAGTATTATGTTTAAAAAAAACACTGATAATATTTCTGTAACTTTTTTTTTTTTTGGGGCGCTGTTATCAATAACATTTTACATTTAATTTTTTTTTACAATGAATGTTACAATTGTTAAAAACATTAACATATAAAAACAATTTAATATGCATTTATATCTCAATAACATACCGTGTTTAATTATAGGCAAAACTAAGTTCTTGTCGTTAGTTCTTCTTTGGTATAACTTCATGATTTGTAGCATAGACCATTAGATGATTATAAAATCTTTTGTCTAAGGGATTTAAACAGAAAAAAAATATATATATAATACCTAATCTAAAATGTAACATAATCAGATTAATTTTAACACAAATATTTCACTTACCATTGTTAAATATTCTTCCAGTAATTGAAGGATTACGTGCATTTTTCCATTGTAACTGTCTATTTTCAACTAAAAAAAATATATATTTTTTTTTTAAAATACATACATATAGGCATTCATATACACATATATCTATATATCTATATACACATACATATATATATGTACAAATGTGTGTGTATATATATGTATAAAAATAAATTAGAAGACAGGGGGCGCCACACAGTGCAATTATAAGCAATACATTGTCGTATTCATCCAGAGATATATAATTCCCGTACCAGATATTCAAAGTAATCGAGCCAATGATTTATATGATGAATTCCTTCTGATGGCACCACGAATAACCTGGTAATAAAGGTAATCCTGGATAATAGATATCGCCTCCTGACATAGGGCAAGATGAACAGCTGCAAACTAAAATACAAGCCACAATGGTGTGATACCATAAATGAACCAGACCAATATGCTTAAAAAGACGTCTAGATTGTCGCCGGCTGGTACCTTCCTCATCTGCAGACAGGTGTTGAATGACTGGGGAGCTGCCTACAGAATTTAAGTATTGGTCAGTTTTTATATCTGCCCTTCACAAGCGCTCTATTGGAAGTTTTGGGTATATATATATCTCTCTATCTCTCTCTATGTATGTATGTATGTATGTATATATATATATATATATATATATGAATTGTATATCTTTATGAATTTTTAAAAATATGCAAATACATACCTTTTTACATGTAAGGTTCATTGTGATCATCAAAATGAAATATTCCAAAATCTTCAAACGTTGAGAACTTGTAAAACTTGTTGCTCCATATTTATCAACAGATCAATTATATCTTCTATTTCTAAAAAAAAAAAAAAAATAGAGAAATATATTGTTACTAAAATGTTGTTATTTAATATTAAATATGACCATAGATTGGGTTAGTGAACGTACTAAATATTGAAGTATTAGATAATAAAAAAAATAGATAGACATTTGACTTACGTTGGGGGTAGATTGCATCACTGGATCCTCTGATGATGAAGATGATAGTAGTCTTCTTCGTGCAGATTGCAATTCTTCTGGGCTTGGCCTTGCAGACTGCACTGTCAAATCCAAGGGTATCTCTGGGGTCCTTAAGCTGCTTATAGCACTTTGTGGTTGGCCTGTTTGAGGGATGGTTCCTGAAACATTAAACTCTGGAAAATTTACCGAAAGGTTTTCCAAAAGCCTTCTTGAGCGCATTTCTTCATTTAAACTTTGAAGGTTGGTGGCTATGAGGATATTGGCTGCTGCAGTCTGTTGTTGGTTCTGCGAAATTTGGTCTAGAGTATTGGAAATTCTTCCAATACTCACTTCGGTTCTTTCTTGGGAGGCTAAGATTCCGGAAAGAATAGTGGCAATGTCTCGATTTGTGTTTATCTGTAATTGCCTCTGTTTCGACATTTCCTCAGTAAGTCCAACAATGGCATCTTTGATTCCTTCCATTGTTCTCCGAAACACTTCCTGGGAGTTTTCCATTTCTCTTGCAAGTGTTGTAAGTCTAGGAAAACTAGATGTTGAAGGTGCACTTTCCCCACGTTGTATTCTAGATTGTGAAGTGTCTTCCAAACGCTGAAATGTTTGCTGGAGGGCCTCAAAAGCTGTGGTTGTTGTTGTAGCTATTTTGAAAGAAAAAAAAAATATATACACATACATACATATAGAAACGCACAACTATTTATTTAGAAACATGCTATATTGTTTGACATTATAAAAAATATAATTATGACTCTACACTTACGCTGAACCACAGGAATTTCTGGTGAAAATGATAAAGAACCAGACTGATGGGAGTTTTCTGATTCTGGAAAAAAAAAACATTACATTTTTTTATGACGTTAGTTACATTTGTATGTATAATAAGGTCAGTATGAACTTGGCACTTTGTATTAATGATGGAAATTTACTGGTAGATACACAAAACGTTTGATTTATATCCTAAATGACCAGGGCCCTCTTACCAACTATTTGGGCCCCCGGGTAAAGACATGCACCTGGGCCCATATACGTCTGAGGCAGCGCAAGACAAAAAAAGAGAAAAAAACCCACAAACTTACCTTTAGGACAGCTGGCGATCCGGCTACCTCCCTGTTCTCCTCCGCCTTCACATTCCGCAATGCTTGACTGGCGGGCGTTATGAGGTGTCACCCAAAATGCACTGCCAGCGCCACATGGAGGAGGACAACAGGGAGGGAGCCAGATCGCCAGCTGTCCTAAAGTTAAAAATATTTTTCTTGTACTGCTTCGGAAAGACTTACCTGGCCTGCAGGGCCCCCGGCCACCTGCCCATTGTGGCCAATGTGAAAGAAGCCCCTGTAAACGACTAACCTATATACCTTTAATCAGTGGCCTATGATGAATTTTATAAATAGTAGCTAAGTTAAATTTTTTGTCCAAAGAAAATTTTTACTTACCATTTCTAGCAAAATCACATGTTTCTGTATCCTCAATAGGGGTTACATCACTGTCTGCAGCTCTTGCCTCTTGTTGCTTCTCTCTCAGGTTTTCTAAGGATAAACAATAAAACATGTTGCTATTATTATCTAATTGTAAATGATTTATTTCCTCATCAACAGATTATTTTAACCTAATGACAATTTGAAATATTTAACAAATAAACAAAAAAAAAAAGGCTTTGCAATGTTGAATGTAGAATGTATATTGGACTATCATTCACCTGCAACGGATTCCGAAATGTTCTGTAATGACGCCAATTCTGTCCTTGAACTACATGGTTGCTCTTAAGTTTGAAATTGCTTTGTTTTAGATTATTACAAGACATAGATATATTTTTTTTAAAAAAATTTAAAAAATATTTTCATAAATACCTGTTGTCGCACGCGATCCTTTTTTCTTAGCGAGTAGGATGTCTTTGTGTGTTTGAACTACACAAAAAACAAAATTTAAATGGTTTTTAGATATTGATTGATGACATACACATATTTTTAAAACAAAAATTGCCCCCGACACTCTTCAAAATTGCCCCATGACTAATGTTTGGGCAAAAAAAAATAATGCCTGATTCATTAACCATTTACCTATATAAACTGCTAATTTTGGTCACTTGGCCAAAATAATGTTACAATGAAAGGGCTACAAAATATTATTATGTTTTCCAAAAAAATAAAATACTGACGTTTTTCACGTAACACACAAATATCATCTGTGTACAAATAAGCTCTCAAAAATTAGTGCAACAGGAAAAAACAGGCAGTATTTAACTTATGTGCAAAACAGAATACTGACTTGCACACCTTGCATTGTTGCATGTTTTTGTCCAGGATACTTAAATAACGTTTCTAAACTTACAATCCTTAATAAATCATGGGCCATGTCATTAAATAGATTAGAATTAAATTATAAAAAAAATATAGGGTTCAAGACCAAACTCCTCCTTTATATGCCTTCTTTCACAGGATCTCATATATATATATATATATATATATATATATATATATATATATATATATATATATATATATATATATACACACACACACACACACAACTGACTTAACACATACATCGATAAACACACACATATGTGTGTGTACATATATTAAAATATATACACATACATACTATGGTGTAAGAGACAAGAAAACAAACACACATACACAAAAAAATGTGCACGTTTTAGACCATAAGAACAGTATATTAAAGATAGGCGTGTATATATAAGAGTGATTATTACGATAAAAATGGATCAATATCTACAATTTAAGCGCTATGGCTATATTTATCCATTTATATGTTAATAAACACGCTTATATATACATGTCTAGCTTTAATATACTTTTTTTATGTTCTAAAACATTCACATGTTTTGGTGTATGTGTGTGTTTGTTTTCTTGTCTCTTACACCATAGTATGTATGTGTATATATTTTAATATATGTACACACACACCTAAAAAATAAAGATATCTATATATAATCATATGCACACATTCACAACCACCTGTTTAATGTTTATTCATTCATCTATATCAAAAATATAACTAAAATGGGTATATTTTAGATAAAGAGAAATGAGTATACATAAAACAGTGGCGATTGAGAATGTGTGCATATAAAAACTATAAATATATTTGATTTACATTGAAAAAAGTTTAGGCTGCATGATATACACACACCAAAATCCTATGTTATTATTGTCAAGGTGGGGTTCATCTACATATTGCTTTGTATGTATACAAATTTAAATCGACAGCTGTGTGTACATTGTAAAATAAATTTGGAATATAAACAACACAAATGTACAGTAACAATAACCATAGGCAATGAAAACATATGATTTTCGTTTGAGAATATATTTTAGACATGAGATATGTGTGTGTGTGTGTGTGTGTGTGTGTGTTGGTGTGTGTTGGTATGTGTGTGTTTGTATGTATGTATGTGTGTGTGTGTACATGTGTGTGACTGGTAAAATATATTCAAACAAAAAACACTTACCAACTTGGCTGGCAGCTGTGTCAGGACGTCCTTTTGAGCTTTTCTTAGATGGCCGCTTGGAAGTTGGCTCTACAATTAAATTTAACAGTGTTAAAATTAAAATTATTAAAAAAATTAATAAAAAATAAAAAAAAAATAATTTACACTTCCTCATACATATAAACATATATACATACCTTCTGATAAATATGTTGAAGGTTCCTCTGTGTCCACAGCACCTTCCACACCTTCCACGAGTACAGGATCCAGGACCTCAGACAGCCTCACTTCCCAGGGTTTCATGCTGATATTTGCAGGTTTCCCACCACCAGTTCCTTTTGCATGCCTCTTGGACACAGCCATCTTCTTCTTTACAATCCGCTTACAGTCCCGGAAACGTTTCCTGCAATGCTCAATAGATTTTGGAACTTGCCCACAAGAAGTCACCTTGTCAGAGATCTGACGCCAGATCTGGTTCCTCTGCTGATGACTTGTGACATGTGCCCGTTTACCATAAAGAACATCATAGTTAGTTACTATCGTGTCCACCAGGATGTTGTTCTGCTGCTCAGAGAAACGAGGTGCTCTGGTGATGTTACTACCACCTTCCTCAGGATCATCACCATCATCTTCTTCAGCCACTGTAGATTGCTGCGAGGGTCTGGAAGCCACTTTTTTAAGGAATCTCTGTCTTCTTCTTTCTTGTGCTCGTTCTCTTTCTTCTGTTTCATGCTGCCACTCTTCTCCACTGCTGATATCTTCTTCATCCAGGTGTACCTGTTCAGGAAGATTTTCCCTATGCTCCCTAGACATACTGATATATGTATGCTATATAGCTGCTATGTAGCTGAAATAAATAAAAGTAATGCTGGAACTAAAAAGTAACTAAACTTTTATTTAATTGTGATTATTGCACACTTTTTCTGTATGCAGTATATTGATGTCTGCTATTAAATAAAATGTGTGGTGTTGTGTAGTGTTTGATTTAGTGTGTGGTGTTAGTACTGTGTAAAAATATAACTTACTATAATGTAATGCAAAATGTAATGCAAAATATAATGTAATGCAATGTAAATAATGTGAAAATAATGAATAAAGGTATATAAAGATGCAAAAAGTACAATCCAGAAGCTCACAAAACCAGAGGGTCTCAGGAATCAGCCACCAGCATCGAAATCTCTGCAAAATGGCACTTTGCAAAACAAAGTTTTTGTTTTTTATAGAAATGTGGGCGGGAAATCGCGAACGGCGGGAAAAGGGTAAAAAAAAAAAAAAAGCACTTCGTACAAGTCGGATATTACGCGATAAGGGGCTGGGTTAGGTATTACAATTGAATACCGTCATTTCCGGGAAGTTGATTTTTTGTGATGTCCGCGGTTCCGCGTATTCGCGATATATTACGCGAATACGCGGACAATTGAATACCCCCCAAATGCCATAATGACTAAACACCCACAGACTCTTCAGCGCTGGCCTGGATTCCCTAGGGAGTGTGTTCCCCTTGAAAAATGTAAGCGAGCCACCCACCTAGGGACACCCAGCCCACTGCTGATAGCACTAGGGCTCTTCCTACCACCCTGGGCTGTGGGTAGTAGGGTAATAAAGGAATTTTATATTTGTGAAAAAAATAAAATAAAAAAACATTTTATGTTGTGGAACTACAGGTCCCAGCCAGCAATGTTGCCCAAAATAGTGTGGCCACTCTGCTACCAGTATAAGTACAAGCACCAGCGTACCCACGGCAGCCAGGGCATGTCGGCACTTGGCAAAGCACAAGTGCAAACATGCCTTGACACCCACGGCAGCCTGAGACCTGTAGTTCCACTAAGCAAAATGTATTTCTTGTAGTTTTATTTTTTGGAATAAAGATTTGTGGTTGTAATGAGGGTGTTGTGATTTTATTTAACAATTTTGTTTAGTGGATACGCTGGTGCTTGTACTTATACTAATAGCAGCGTGGACACACTATTTAGGCAAACATGGCTGGCTGGGACATGTAGTTCCACAAATCAAATTTATTTTTTTTCCATACAAAATCCCCATTTATTACCCTACTACCCAGAGCCCCTGGCTCGTAGGAAGAGCCCTAGTGCTATCAGCACTGGCCTGGGTGTCCCTAGGGGGGTGGCCCCCTTACATTTTTCAAGGGGACCACACTCCCTAGGGAATCCAGGCCAGCGCTGAACAGTCTGTGGGTGTTTAGTCATTATGGCATTTGGACTCAAACTGAGTCCCCCCCCCCCCCCCCTGCTATAATGCCTATCACCCAAGTTGTTTTGCCTAGTGCTGGTTCTGATAAATAAGGGGAAACCCAAAGCAAAAAAAATTCTAGATTTTTACTTAACCAGCAGTAGACTGGCAGGAATACGTTTACAAGCAAATAGAAGGGGGAAAACTATTTTTAATTTTTGGGGGCTTATAAATTTAAATTGAATTTTTAATTTTTTTTTACCTGCCTGAGCTATGGCACAATGAAAGTCAATACAGTATTGTGTTTATACTAGAGATGGTCACTGACCCCCGTGTTTTGGTTTTGGATTCGGTTTTGGATCTGGATTACCGTCGTGTTTTGGTTTTGGTTTTGGTTTTGCAAAACCGCCATTGCGTGTTTTGGTTTTGGTTTTGGTTTTGTTTTGCTATTTTTTTGGAAAATCCATGTTTTTGGGCCTAAATTAACCCAATTTAGTGCTCCAACTGTTTTAGAGACAAGTAATCTAATTGTTGAGGTAATAAATCATCCAAAAAAACAGTTTAATTCTTCGTTGGTAGGCCTATTCTACACACAAAACAGATTGTCTTCCTCTCCATCTATGCATATTGGCAATGCAGCCATCGTCTTTGAATGTATATTACACCCTACACTTATAGTTAAATATGTAAAGAAATGGAAAAAGCCAGTTTGGTTTCTGTCTCTCAAGGCCCCCCTCCACTTGTATAAAATACCAAAAAATTCAGCCATTATAGACTGTACAATATTAATTGACATGGAGAAAGCCAGTTTGGTTTCTGTCTCTCTAGGCCCCCCTCCACTTGTATAAAATACTAAAAAATTCAGCCATTATAGACTGTACAATATAAATTGAAATGGACAAAGGCAGTTTGGTATCTGTCTGCATCAGATCCTCTCTCCACTAGGAGTAAAATAGAAAACTATTCAGCCGTTATATAATCTAGAATATAAATAGAAATTGAGAAAGGCAATTTGGTATCTGTCTGCATCATAATCATCAACATCATCATTAGCGCCCTCGTCGCCTACACAAATCTCCCCCTCATCCTCTTCTAATTCCAAAGTGGCATCCTCAATTTGGGTATCACCGGCTACACTCGGGCTATTAAGGCACACATCAGCAGAATGCTCACGATTAGACATCCCACTGTTGGATGGACTCTCCACAGGGATTGTTGTCATTTGTGAATCAGAGCAAATATTCTCCTGTAATGCCTCACTGTTATCTTGCAGCTCGGCTTTGACGCGTAACAGTAGTTGTGCACCAATTGTAGGCTGGGTAACTTTTTGGGATCTGCCACTAATAGCCAAAGGTGAAGGCCTCATTCTCTCTTTGCCACTGCGTGTGTAGAATGGCATGCTTGCAATTTTTTTTTTATCGTCACTTAACTTTTGCTCAGTTACACTTCTTTTTCGCTTCAATACAGTAATTTTTTTTTTGTTTTTTGTTTTTTGCACTAATTTGAAAACACTCTGTTGTTTGACATCGCCTTGGCCAGATGACGTACTGGGAACACTGACATCAGGACTGGTGACAGAACCTGGTTGCTCATTCAGATCATATGTGGACTGCTTTGAATCCATTCTGAGCGCAAACCACTGGGGAGTGCTAAAAATTATTTAGTAGATACTGCTGACAGAAATGACTTTTGACAGCCAGAAATATTAATGCACAATTAGGGAGGACACCCTAAAAGCACTGAGGAGTGCTAAAAATTATTTGGTAGATACTGCTGACAGATATGACTTTTGACAGCCAGAAATATTAATGCACAATTAGGGAGGACACCCCAAAAGCACTGAGGAGTGCTAAAAATTATTTAGTAGATACTGCTGACAGATATGACTTTTGACAGCCAGAAATATTAATGCACAATTAGGGAGGACACCCCAAAAGCACTGAGGAGTGCTAAAAATTATTTAGTAGATACTGCTGACAGATATGACTTTTGACAGCCAGAAATATTAATGCACAATTAGGGAGGACACCCCAAAAGCACTGAGGAGTGCTAAAAATTATTTAGTAGATACTGCTGACAGATATGACTTTTGACAGCCAGAAATATTTATGCACAATTATGGGGGACACCCCAAAAGCGCTGGGGAGTGCCAAATATGAAGAAAAAATAATAAACCTCTATCCTCCTCTCTGCACTAGCGATTTTGGTTAGAGCAATTGCAAGAACAATATTGTATTCTCTGTCCCTGCTCTAATTAGCCTATGACTACACCCTGCTCTCTCCCTCTGTCAAATGGCGATGGATTGCTGTGGAGGCGTGTATTTATAAAGTTGAAGTATCGCGACAACCGAGCCCCGAGATCCGACGACGTCACAATGACGTTCGGCCTCGATTTGGATTCGGAATGGGCGGGAGAGTACCGAGCTCAGCTCGGTACTCGGATACCCAAAGTTCGGGTGGGTTCGGTTCTCGGAGAACCGGACCCGCCCATCTCTAATAATAACTAGCTCATGGACATTTGGACACATGGGTCCAAATGTATACACTTATTTTGCCCACATACCTCCACAATTGCATTTGGAGTACACACTTAAGTGTGTTGCTGGCTGATTTGTAACCAAATATTAATAATAATTACACAATATAGGGTTTGCAACTGAGTGATATCCTTAATTTTGGTGTGTTGCTAACCTGTAAACCAATTTTATGGTTTGAAAAGTGACGAGTAGTAGTAGTAGTAGGAGAATGTTGCTATAGTATTTGACTAATATGTCAGTCAAAATGCAGTGGTCAAACTAAATGGCCATTAAATAGACAAACCACAATGTTTATTATAATAAGGGGCATGTGTTTTAGACCTAGTTAGAAGTTTGTGAAATTGTACCTTATGTAGGGGGTGGAATGTGCTTAGATTCTGTATCACCACCTGACTGTGTGCATTGCCTATAAAGACACAACTTATCTTTGAAATAGGAATATGTCTGATGCTGGCCCAAATAATGTGGAGGCACCAGGGCTGCCAACTACGCGTAAAAACAATTTTATAGAGGAGGAGCTGGAGGTGCTGGTAGAAGAGGTTCTGGCGAGGTTCCACAGTGGGAACCGGCAAATAACCGGACGCGAGCGCCAAACGCATTGGCAGGAAATCACAAGGCTCATCAATGAAATATCTCCGTATGAGCGTACAAAGGTTGAAGTACAGAAAAGGGTACGAATTAAATTGAAAAAAATAGCCCTATTTAACTTAACTGACTGTGTCTATTTGTCAAATAATATATATAGATATCGCTAGAGATAAATATGGATATTGTGACATAGTAGCATTAGTCACCTGTGAGGTGAAACCACCTTGTGACTCCAATGCATTTGTTGATCAGGCCCTTTGTTTTCAGAAACTAACACCATGGCCCTTGGTCACATTGACAGAATATGTTTACCACATTATACGCGCTTCAAAAGAGCAAAATCTGTATTACTGTATGTGAAGGTTAAATTGGTGTGATTAGCAAACGTGCAATGTATTTTATTGAAAAATGTGTCATTTTGAGTTGAAGGTACTATGTGAGGCAATAATGTTTGTCTATTCCACAGATGGGCAGACTATAAAGGACGCCTGAAAGCGAAGCTTGTTGAGATTCACAGGCATGCTCAAGGCACTGGTGGGGGGCCTCGACTACGTACTATTTTAACACCCCTCGAGGAGCGGGCGAGGGCTGCAATAGCCCTGGTGGAGATAGTTGGGTTGGGCGACATAGACACTGGCTCTAGCCCATCCCAAACAGGAGAGGCCGCTCCACTAGGTACATGATGAGTTTGCTTACTTAATGTCTGTAAAGCTTTGTATCTGTCTGAGTAAAAGTGTCAACTCTCAGGATGTGTGTGTGAAGGTAAACTTCAATTGCACAAGGTATTTGCCTATCACATAGTAGGAAATTAAATTTACACACTGAAGACAAATGGTCTCAATATGTAGAGCTCATCCTAAAATGTCAGACCATAAGTGGCAATGTATGTTTTTGGGGAGCGGAAAGGGCTGCTAGCACATTCAAGGGAAGCTGACACTTTACCAATGCTACATCATGCGTTGTAAGATGTTTTTGCCAATATAATATCGCACCTTACTCATTGATTCTAATTACTTTATTTTACTTATTATCTCTCTACAGCATGTGAGCAGCAGGCGCCTGCTTCACCAGTGGATGATGAAGTTGCCTGTGATGTGGAGGAGCCTCAGCTGCCTCCAGCTGAATATGTAAGGCAGCGGGCACTCGCACACGCAGCCCAAACTCTTAAAAACGCCACTGATGCACAGAATGTTCACCTGTCACACATATCAAGCACTGTCCAACACATGGATCAGCAAATCACCAGTCTCACTAACACACTTTCCGTTTTCATGAGCACACACACCTCTTTACTGACGACACTCGCCACCAAAATGGATATTTTAAATACTTCAGTGACAAATATTGCAACACTCCTGGGTGATATATTGCATGCCCACTCCCAACGCACCTCCGGCACAATCCCTTCACCCAGCTCAGATTATTTGTTCGGCAGCCCCCATACCCAGTTGTCTGTCGCGTCCACCCTCCCTGACCCCCAACTATGTCGTCTTATGTGTTTAGCCTTTGCTCGTGGCTATGGCCAATCCCCTGTTGTGCCCACTTCCCCCTCGCCTGTCGTGGCCCCATCCCCATCCCCTGACCCTGCACCTTCACCTCGTCGGTCACAACCCGCTTGCCTTGCCCCATTGCCTGGTTCCTCTGACTCCTCTACATCACGGGTGACAAGAAGTCGGAGTAGGGGAGCCTCCCTTCCAACCCCCTTTAAAAAGGCACGGAAAAAATAATTTGTATTGTTTTAACCTAACAAATATAGTTTATTATATATGACGAAAATATGTATAAATTTTTTTTTTGTAATAAAAAAATTCCTACTACTGAAATGTGTATTTATTTTGTACGGCAGATTCCATAATGTTTTTTTAATAACAATACTTGTTATCAAGTCTAACCAAAGTATAATCTCCAAACAAACTGGCTGATTCATTAACGTATTCAAACAAATATGTATCTAATATCAGTGTGCTGACCAAAACCATGCCATGGCCCTGATTGAGTAATGAACCTAGATGTCAAGGATACATATTTCTGAATGCTGCTCAAAAGCCTTTTAAAATGCAAGTGGTGCAAATTAGCAATAGGTTTAGAGCACGAAAAAAAATAAATGTCTGTATCCTAATGTACCGCACAAATACTTGATAGCTTATTTGTACACTGAAATGTTCATGTCAGGTAGGACCTCTCCTACCCCAAAATTACCTCTCCAATGACATTTTTGGTTTACATCCCCCTCCAAACTCACATGCTTTGCCCTTGCTTAGTTACTTTACCTTACCTTTCCAGAATGATTCTGGCCCATGGTTTGCTGAAGAAGACTTAAACAAGAAGTGTATCAAGGTAAGCTTCCTAATGCTTTTGCCACAGTGTTTCTTTATTTGCCTGACTAAATAATTGCAAACACAACGTGCAACTACAGTGCCCCTTTAGAGGTAGGGCAAAACATTCGGTCAAGAAAGTATTGAATTTGCAAACTGTAACCTGACACAAAGGAGCCACAAAAGACAGGTGTTAAGGTAACCAAAATAAATTTTATTGTTTTTTTTTCCATGATGGCACAGGACAAATATTGTTAACTACTATTTTGTACAGGTAAGATTCTGTGCTAATTCTAAAAATCTAATACGGGATTTGTATTTAAGATTAGTGCTAATGCACAGTGTGTGGTACACTGGACGTCATTTAACATAACAGTTGTTTACATGTAACCTCATGACCTTATTGCACTAAGCACATATAGGTTGGGTCTCACATTTGGATCTTAGGTGCACTTACCCCATCAGCCGCTGTCATATCACGGCTACCTGGGTGCCTTCTGGTCATCAGCAACATTCCCGTCCTCCACAGCTTCTTTTTTTAATCAAACACACACTGTTTGTTCTGCTGCATGTGCACAGGCATCTTGGATGCAGTCAGGTGATCATTCCAGATCAACCAGATTCAGCACCTGTGATCCCATTAAGTGCTCAGCCAATAGTTGCTTGGGACAAACTATTTAAAGCTGCTGCTGTGATCTGTTCATTGCCTGAACAACACACTTCTCTTCAGTGGATAGTTATTGGCCCCAGTGTTTCTGGCTGCATTACAAAATCAGTGTTTGTGTCCACATTCTCAGACTGCTCATTCCCCTGCTAGATTGGACAATCAGCAAGAACATGAGCAGGAAGATCATCCAGGCTGCTCTGTTCAGATTCAGACCTGCTGCAGGTAATCCCAAGGGTCCCTGATTCGGATCAAGAAATACAGACTAACATGACAGTTTGACACACTATAAGGGTGTATGTAGTGCTGTGTGTCTGACTAATCATGTAAGATGCAAATGAAAAAGCTTGGAGTATAGATATGGTTTGGACAGGCAAAGAAACACACTCTAATACAAGTAAGTAGACTCCAAGAGGTAGTTTGTCCACCAAACTCCTCTATCCTGTAAAGACTTTTCCTCTATGATCTGATCCCCCCAATCCATGATAGTTTAAACCAATCTGGAACCTTGAATACATTATAACAAACAGACCCTAGAGTTTCTTACGTAATGTACACTGATACATTCATTGTTAAAGTGGGCACGTCACTTGGATTTGGCTCCCTTCCAGTTTTGGAAAACATTTATGCAAGGCCAAGCTATTTTATATAACGGGCAACATATTATCATTTGAAGCTTGGTATGTTGTGATTTCTTGCCAATACAGACACAGGTACCCATTGCACACGTTCACCCTCTATAAGCCAAAAAAAATGGATGCCTCACCTAACAACGTAAACATCAACAACATCTACCAGACATTAATCCCTCAAATTACTGTGTGCTCGGCCCAACACTCTTGGATTAGATCAGGGGTGGGCAAACCTGTCCTCAAGGGCCATATCCAGTTCATGTTTTTAGGATTTCTGTCTGTAGAAACAGGTGGGATAATTACTGACCCAGCCAAATAGATTAACTCAGCTGTACATGATTAAAGAAATCCTAAAAACATGAACTGGATATGGCCCTTGAGGACAGGTTTGCCCACCCCTGGATTAGATGGTGGTAAAGGAATTTGAACATGGAGCCATAATCCTAAAGGGAGGATATCTGTACATTAAAGGCTTTGTACTTCCCTTGCCCAAGGCATGGGCAAATGCTGCAAATTGTTAACATTGACTAGCATGTTTAAACAGACATAGGTGGTATTACGACACACACTTTGAAGCGAAACAAAGGTGGAATGTGAATTTGTCACTACTTTCCACTTTCAGAGGGCAAGCTACATGAAAATGGTATTGAGAATAAATTTCACATTTCTACACCACAATAACATTGGAGACCTACATTATCAGGTTCAGCAAACATGTCAAGTGACTGCTGCCTAACAATGTGTAATCAGACTAATGTAACTAGTTCTCATGTGGAGTATCTATGTTGGCTGTAAGTTTACATATAGCTGCCTTGACCAATTAGCAAACTAGGGGCCTGATTCATTAAGGATCTTATCTGTCATTTTTTGCTTATCTTAAGCTAATCCACTCTGTTCATGCTCAGAAAAGGGAGATAAGAAGCAAAAGCCACTGCATAAGTGAGGAATTTTACGTTAGGATGAAAATCCATCTTTGCTTCACTCTTACCTCCCTGTTTCTTCGTAACAATAAGCATCTTACCTTTTGCACAAGATAAGAAGATTACTAATGAATCAGGCCCTAGGTGATGGTATTATGGCCTTGTAGCAAGACTCCACTAGCTTAGTGCCCTAATGCATTCCCCATAATTGTTAGTGTGGGGTTTGTGTCTTGCATGTGGGTGTTGGACCACTTTGAAACAAAGTGCCACTAGCACAAGCGAAAAATATTGTTATCCCATTTGGCCAAGGGCCAAAAGTTGGTAGTGTGTGACCTGACACTGCTAACATTTTTGCTTTCTTTATATACATTTACCTGTAATGTGATGCCTATATTCCTACGCACATCACATGTTCGCTCTAAAAGCTGAAAGTGTCCAAACAATTTACTACTAAGCACCAAACACACATACAAACCTCCACACTATAGACATTTTCTAAAACTATACATTTACCCCATTGAGCGTGTTTGTAGGCTATGGTGTATCTGTGGCAAAAGGAGAAAATAACCACACCTAGATTTCATATATTCATTTAAAATAAAACCTGTTCCACAATAGTTTTGAAAGCACTACACATGGATTTATGGGTATTAAAATATTAATCAGTGCACTGTAGTAATGGTACAAAATGGCATGACAACTGATTGCTGACACATTTGCAGCATAGGCTAGATTTATTACATATATGAATTCAAATGTGCTGACAAAAACAAAGCAAACAAGGTAATGGTCTGTGTGTGTAAAAGTTCCTTGGATTAAGAGATGACAATCTGGCCAGACTGAAGAGACATAAGCAGGCTTGGAGCTCTGGAGAAATTCAACAACATGTAGTGAGACACGAATTGCACAAATCCAAAATCCACGCCAACACACCCTGTTGAACGAAAGGCAACAAATTAATATGGCAATATTAGCTCAGACAACTTGCATTTTGATATCAAGAGATTGAGCAATGTATTGGCATGTGTAAAAAAGCCGGTAATATTATAGTGTATAATAATGGCTTGTGTGTTTGGACTATACCTAGGATTCTGAATGCACTATTTGACTTAATTTGAAACACCAAACCCATATGTTACATAGCTAGCATCTGCCCATATGTTTTGTTTGTGCAACCACACATTGCAGGCTTAGTAACGACGACATTATTGTATGGAGCACACTCACTGGCCAATCACATTTTAGTGCAGATAGCACTATACTACTTACATTTGTCAACACCCTTCACCATGGCAACATCCACCAACTCCAAAAGGAAGTGCAATGGCAGAAAAGCCAGCACTGCAGGCCAAGTGTAATCTAAAGGCTGTAGATATAAGAAAAACAAATAAAGTGTCAATAATGTGCACTCCTCAATACTATATGTGCTGATCAATAAACTGTAGAAAAACCAAACATCAATTATGTTGCCACATTAGGCTGTAGATTTAAACTACCCCATTAACGTGCATTTAGCTAAAGACATTGAGGCTAAACTTAGAGGCATGAAGCTATACTTTCTACACACATTGTAAAGGTAAAATACAGGTAGCCATGGTTTTTCCACTATTATTACACATATAAACCATTTCACTAACACACCAGATCATGTCTATTCATATTCCCATTTTGAATTACCATACCTTAGATAATCAACCCTTGACTAAGCTTGCACATGATTTGACCAGTGATCTTTTAAATGAAGATTTTTTTTTTCAAAAAAATAAATAAAAATAATTGACCCCTTACATTGTAACATGCTTTGTCCACTAGAACATTTACTTATTTTTTATCCTTTGCTCTCCTTAATCACTCAAGCACAGAGTGTTAATGTGTCTTTAAGGTAGGGTCCAAAAAAACCACACTTCAAATAAAGGTATTAGAAAAAGGAAAAAAAAAACCAGCATGGACATTCTTAATGCAAAGTGTTTTAACAAGGGGTATGTAATAAAACAATATCTGGTTTATACTTACCACACACAGACAAATGTGGAATGTCAAAAAGCAATCACTAGCCACCCAAAAAACACAATCCAGGACCAAGATCTGTGAGGGCAGGGTAAACAGGTACAAAATAAATCAATATAGATGGATAATCTTTGTGTGTCACTACAGTCGAGAGGTATCTATGCAGAGACACCCCAAGTCTACACACTTGCCTCAATATTCAAACTGTGCAGCTAATTAAAGACTTTTCCACTAACCTTCAACATAAAATTCTTTACCATTAGGACCTTTCAGCATAATTTTCTATCTGTATCTCACCAATATCTTTTCCTAAAAATAAACATGAGTGTTGAGCAAGGTACAGCAATAAACTGCAGCGCTTATGAAACATTTCACCATTAAGGGCTACTTACCCAGAACTGTGACTCTCCCAACAACACAGAAGGCCAAGGAAGGTATTTTTAAGTAGCACTGTAATTAGTGAATTAAATGCAGGTGAGTAGGCCGGAGAGTATGCCGGACACGTCATTAGGAGCACGCAGGTGCGTTCTAATTAGCCAAGTGTGGTTTTGTGTAAAAGTGACCTGACATGAGAGCAACGTTTATTTTCTGTAGGGTAAGTAGAGATTATAACGATTATTACAGATGTCATTAATGAGCTAAGCTGTTAGTGTTGTGGCAATAGTATGGGTAAAATAGTTTTAAGTACAATTATATGACGTATGATTCATTTGCATGTGCTACATTTAGATATGCCACAATAGTGTAGTGGTTATGTATTTCACCCACCAATACTAAGTGCAGAAGTTCAAGGCCCCAGGTCAACCCTAAGCACCAAGTGAGTTAATAAAACACATTATTAAGCATACTCCTAAAATTAAAAAAATATATGCAACTGCTTGTATTTAGCATACGATTCGCAAACGCGCTTAAATCGCGTTTGTTTGGTGACGTTTTTGCAGCTCCTGCTGCTTTAGTAAAACAGTGTTTTTATTCATGTGTGTGTTTATCTAGGGTTAATATTTTAATACCACGTTATCCATCATGCTGTTCATATTAATTGCAACATGGCCAATTTATCAGGTCTAAGACAGTTATTCAGCTGTGCTAACTAGTTAATGTGCAGTTTGGTGTTGGTGTTTCAATGTGAAGTATACCTTAGTGAATAAAGAAATGAGCTTGCAACAACAAGGTAATGAGTTTGAACCCTGAATGATGCGTGTATGTGGCTAACCTTGGTATATTTACAAGTTTGAGGGTATTTATTCCACTCTGTGACTTAGTATATGTTTTGGTGTGTAAAGTGGCTATATGTAATGTTCAACAGTGTTATCAGCTACAACACAGCAAAGCAGTTGTTGGCAAAGACTTTGGATTTCAAAGACATAGGAATTCTGCAACAGTGGAAAAAGCTAAGTGCTCCACCAAATCAAATTGTAGAAATGGGAGCAATAAATGTTCTATTTTTGATTTCTATTTATCAACATGGATATATTTCGATATGCATAAATTGTGACTCTGCATTCACCAAATCTTTCTGGGTATAATATTTCCAAGTATTGCCATCTTTCCCCATGTTTTAAGGGAAACAACTTATGCTAGAAGTTGCTGGTCATCTTTAATTTGTATTCTATTCCCTTGACATCACCACTTGTACAGTGGTGTAGCAGTTAGGCAATCCACCTTGCAAGCTTGCTACGTGGGTTTGAGTCCTCACCAATTCTCTCGGCTCTTAGGGATCATTAATATCCTTACACTATTTGTGTTGCTGTTAAAAGTGTCTCTGTGGTAATAGTACACTTGTTTTAAATGTGTGTAAAACCCTAAAATATAGTTTCGAGTTATTATATGTCTATTAATATTATTTGTTATTGCAAACGCACCATCACCTACTGTCAAATCAGGCATGTAACATATTGAGACTAATGATATTGGTAATTGTTCAGAATGGTTGGAGATTTATCATAAATATTTATGACAAAGTCTATTGTTTGGGAGACATTTTACATAAAATGAAATAATTACCCATGCAGTGTGCACAACAATTCCGGCAGTGGAATGAATGTGGAATGCACTGAGGCAACCATTCCGGCAGCCGGAATGAATGTGGAATACACTGAGGCAACCATTCCGGCAGCCGGAATGAATGTGGAATGCACTGAGGCAACCATTCCGGCAGTGGAATGAATGTGGAATGCACAGAGGCAACCATTCCGGCAGTGGAATGAATTATGTCCTGGATTCTCCCCATAATGCTGAGAAGATATGTGGCTAGCAGTGTACAGGCCTATAAAAGCCAGTCCTCTTTACTGAAGAGGCAGCAAGCAGCATAGTGCACTATAATAAAAATTTTTTTTTTTTGTAAAAATTAAAAATCCTAATATTAATACGTGTGTTTGTTTAGCATAATTTTTTTATTTTTTTTCATACTGAGAGTATGCTTCTAAAGTCTTTTAACAGTTGTTTGCGCTAGGTTTTTTGGGTTTAAACATGACCCTGGCCGTTATTAACTTTTGGGAAAGATTTGAGACAGGAGTGACGTCAGTTTCACTCAGTTGGAAAGAGGGAACGCCTACTGTTCTCAAGTGAATATGCATAACGCCTACTTTGCTCAAATGTTGTCTCATCTCTGCCCAGTCCGCGCCTACTCTCCGCCCATTCCCACCCCTTTGTTCTCAAGTGGTCAGCAGCCATCTCAAATCTATTTGCGTTGTCTTTTGAGATTACGTTGACTTTGAGAGTAGTATCTGCCGTGATTGCGTAGCGTAACTGGCGTTTTGCGTATCGTAAGTGGCATTTTACACGTCTCAAGTTCCGTTTCGCGCATGCGCAGAACAAATTCGCAGATGCGTATGCGTTTGCGTACCTTGATGAATCGGGCCCAACATGTCAAGGAAATGTAATAGAACTAAAAGCTGACCACCTACTTCTATTATAAGTTGTTTTTCTTAAAACTTTGTTAAAAAGGGCAATATTACACACATACAGATTTCGTACATGCAGAGTGAAAATGTCTGAATATTGAAATGTAGCCATGTATATTAATATAAACCAAAAGTATAATAATATTGTAAGCACTTCAAATTATTCCTTTTCTCTAAGGTTATTTTGGACACTTAGGTTTTTTTCACTTTTTCCAGTAGAGATTTCCTATGTCTTTGCAATCAAGTCATTTTGACCAACTGCTTTTCTCTGTTGTAGCTGACCCAGGGCTGCCAAGAGGAATTCAGGGCCCGGGTACAACAAATTCATGGGGCCCCCCTCATAGTCAAGTAAGCCCCCCCCAAAAAATTTGCGCCGCCTTACAGCGGCGTCAAAATTTTCGGACGTGTGCTCATACATTCAGGGGCTTGTCAATGCGCCGTTGGGGCGTGGCTAACCTAACGGCGGTGCAAAAATTTACGGGGGTGTGGTCATACATTTGGGGGCGTGGTAATGCGCTGTTGGGGCGTGGCTAGCACGTCAAAATCACTAGGTCCTGAATTCACCAGAGCGTCACATATGTCCCAGCACTCCTGACTTTTAAGACATCTAGCACCACAGTGTAGTATGCAAAGAATGCAGTGTGTACACAAAGAGTTCAGTCTTGGCCTGCACCTTACATTGGGCACAACACTCACCAAAAATTGCCATTGTCTCTACTAGAATCACAACATTTCACACACTGTGCTGCTCTCTTCTACCTGTTCTTCTCACTTTCTCCACCTGTGGCTGCTGGTTTCTTTAGTTGCGGCTTGTCTGGATCCTGGAATGTTGAAGGGCCTATTTGGAAAAAAAAATGGCTACATTTAGAAAATTACAGCCAGCCAGCCCCACGATTAATAATTAGGCCTTCCTCCAGCCCCAACATTAAAATAATAGTATTCACATTTAATAAATACACCTATTCCCTTCCTGCAAACAGCAATACCTATTTCCCGCAACCATCACTGCCATTAAATAATTCATAGTCACATTTAATAAATGGACCTCATTCTCCCCAAACTCACCCCCATATTCAATAGCCCCCAAACCACCCCATCTTAAATGAATAGTCCCCACTATTAAATTGCCTCACCATCACCCAACAAACAAAATAGCGCCCATTAATTAGCCGCCACCTACCTCACACACACTACATTGCAACAAGCCCCCTGTGCCATCACACACACACAATACTGTGCCCCTTCATCACAACTACACTGTGCCCCCTTATGCTCACACTGCACCCTTCATGCTGCTTTTCCCCCTTCTTTTTTACTTTGTGCCTCTCTCCCCCATTATCTTTCCTCTGTGCCTCTCTCCCCCATTATCTTTCCTCTGTGACTCTCTCCCCCATTATCTTTCCTCTGTGACTCTCTCCCCCATTATCTTTCCTCTGTGACTCTCTCCCCCATTATCTTTCCTCTGGGCCTCTCTCCCCCATTATCTTTCCTCTGTGACTCTCTCCCCCATTATCTTTCCTCTGGGCCTCTCCCCCCCATTATCTTTCCTCTGGGCCTCTCTCCCCCATTATCTTTCCTCTGGGCCTGGGCCTCTCTCCCCCATTATCTTTCCTCTGTGACTCTCTCCCCATTATCTTTCCTCTGTGACTCTCTCCCCCATTACCTTTCCTCTGTGCCTCTCTCCCCCATTACCTTTCCTCTGTGACTCTCTCCCCCATTATCTTTCCTCTGTGCCTCTCTCCCCCATTATATTTCCTCTGTGACTCTCTCCCCCATTACCTTTCCTCTGTGACTCTCTCCCCCATTATCTTTCCTCTGTGCCTCTCTCCCCCATTATATTTCCTCTGTGACTCTCTCCCCCATTACCTTTCCTCTGTGACTCTCTCCCCCATTATCTTTCCTCTGTGCCTCTCTCCCCCATTATCTTTCCTCTGTGCCTCTCTCCCCATTATCTTTCCTCTGTGACTCTCTCCCCCATTATCTTTCCTCTGTGACTCTCTCCCCCATTATCTTTCCTCTGGGCCTCTCTCCCCCATTATCTTTCCTCTGTGCCTCTCTCCCCCATTATATTTCCTCTGTGACTCTCTCCCCCATTACCTTTCCTCTGTGACTCTCTCCCCCATTATCTTTCCTCTGTGCCTCTCTCCCCCATTACATTTCCTCTGTGACTCTCTCCCCCATTACCTTTCCTCTGTGACTCTCTCCCCCATTATCTTTCCTCTGTGCCTCTCTCCCCCATTATCTTTCCTCTGTGCCTCTCTCCCCCATTATCTTTCCTCTGTGCCTCTCTCCCCATTATCTTTCCTCTGTGACTCTCTCCCCCATTATCTTTCCTCTGTGACTCTCTCCCCCATTATCTTTCCTCTGGGCCTCTCTCCCCCATTATCTTTCCTCTGTGACTCTCTCCCCCATTATCTTTCCTCTGGGCCTCTCCCCCCCATTATCTTTCCTCTGTGACTCTCTCCCCCATTATCTTTCCTCTGTGACTCTCTCCCCCATTATCTTTCCTCTGTGCCTCTCTCCCCCATTATATTTCCTCTGTGACTCTCTCCCCCATTATATTTCCTCTGTGACTCTCTCCCTTCTTTATAGCACTGTCCCTTTCTGTTTTCCCCCTTGCCTCTCCGTTTCTTTGCTCACCTTATGTCAGCTTCTTTCTGTTCTTTTCTCTTCTGTCTTCTGTCTTCTCTTCCCTCTTCTTTCTTCATGCTTGGTCCTCCTGGCTGCAGCGCTCCTCACTGACTGACGGGCGTGACTTGATGACGTCACGCCCGGCAGTCAGTATGAATGAAGCAGAGAGAAGGAGCGCAGCTGTCACGTGAGTATGTATTTTTTTATTTTTATTTCCTACAGCTCCCCCCACCAACGATCGAGGAGGACCCGTACCCCACTACCCCCCACGCCCCCGCGCGGAGGGGGGGGGAATCCGCAGGGCATGAAAAAAAAAAAATAATAATTTTTTTAAATTAACAGTAAGGTTCCGGCCCGGGCCCCCTGGCATGGCCGGGCCCGGGTAAAATGTACCCGCTCCCCCCCCCTCTCGGCGGCCCTGAGATGACCACACTGTTCAACATTACACACCAAAACACTCTTAGATAAATGACAGAGTGTAATACATACACTGAAACATGGAAATAGACAAAGTTAAGCCACGTACAGGTCATTTGGGGTTCAAACTCTTTACCTTGTCATTGGCAGCTTATTTCTTTAGCCACTAAGGTATACTTCAGATTGAAACACCCACACCAACTGCACATGAACCATTTGCACACAAAAATGTCCTTCAACAGAATTAATTGAACACTTGAACTAGAGATGGGCGGGTCCAGTTCTCCGAGAACCGAACCCACCCGAACTTTGGGTATCCGAGTACCGAGCTGAGCAGCTCGGTACTCTCCCGCCCATTCCGAATCCAAATCGAGGCCGAACGTCATTGTGACGTCGTCGGATCTCGGGGCTCGGTTCTCGCGATACTTCAACTTTATAAATACACGCCTCCACAGCAATCCATCGCCATTTGACAGAGGGAGAGAGCAGGGTGTAGTCATAGGCTAATTAGAGCAGGGACAGAGAATACAATATTGTTCTTGCAATTGCTCTAACCAAAATCGCTAGTGCAGAGAGGAGGATAGAGGTTTATTATTTTTTCTTCATATTTGGCACTCCCCAGCGCTTTTGGGGTGTCCCCCATAATTGTGCATAAATATTTCTGGCTGTCAAAAGTCATATCTGTCAGCAGTATCTACTAAATAATTTTTAGCACTCCTCAGTGCTTTTGGGGTGTCCTCCCTAATTGTGCATTAATATTTCTGGCTGTCAAAAGTCATATCTGTCAGCAGTATCTACTAAATAATTTTTAGCACTCCTCAGTGCTTTTGGGGTGTCCTCCCTAATTGTGCATTAATATTTCTGGCTGTCAAAAGTCATATCTGTCAGCAGTATCTACTAAATAATTTTTAGCACTCCCCAGTGGTTTGCACTCAGAATGGATTCAAAGCAGTCCACATATGATCTGAATGAGCAACCAGGTTCTGTCACCAGTCCTGATGTTAGTGTTCCCAGTACGTCATCTGGCCAAGGCGATGTCAAACAACAGAGTGTTTTCAAATTAGTGCAAAAAACAAAAACCAAAAAAAAATTTACTGTATTGAAGCGAAAAAGAAGTGTAACTGAGCAAAAGTTAAGTGACGATAAAAAAAAAATTGCAAGCATGCCATTCTACACACGCAGTGGCAAAGAGAGAATGAGGCCTTCACCTTTGGCTATTAGTGGCAGATCCCAAAAAGTTACCCAGCCTACAATTGGTGCACAACTACTGTTACGTGTCAAAGCCGAGCTGCAAGATAACAGTGAGGCATTACAGGAGAATATTTGCTCTGATTCACAAATGACAACAATCCCTGTGGAGAGTCCATCCAACAGTAGGATGTCTAATCGTGAGCATTCTGCTGATGTGTGCCTTAATAGCCCGAGTGTAGCCGGTGATACCCAAATTGAGGATGCCACTTTGGAATTAGAAGAGGATGAGGGGGAGATTTGTGTAGGCGACGAGGGCGCTAATGAGGATGTTGATTATTAATATTATTATTAATATTTATTTATAAGGCGCTACAAGGCATCCGCAGCGCCGTACAGAGACAAACAAAATCACAATACAATGGGAGACAGCACAGTACAGTAAACACAGCAACTCAGTACGCTCAATGCACAGCTAGAGAGGGCGGGGAAAGGGGAGGGAGGATCCGAAAACGACGGGGCCCAAGAAGGGGGGCGCGGAAGACAGGGAGACCCCCAGGGGGGAGGAGGGAGCGAAAGTGGACGTGGGGTGGAGGACCTTTCAGGAGGAGGGCTAAGTAGCTGGAGAGCAGAGTTAGAAGTGGTGGAAACAGGAGGAGAGATGGCCCTGCTCAGAGGAGCGTACAATCTAAGGGGAGGGGTGGACAGACAGAGAGACGCAGGGGAGAGAGGGAGAGTAGGGGGACAGAGGCAGAAGATAAGGTAGGAAGTTAAGTGGGAGACAGAAAGGCTTTAAGAAAAAGGTGGGTTTTTAGGGCCCGTTTGAAGCTGGACAGATTAGGGGAAGTTCTGATGGAGGGAGGGAGCGTGTTCCAGTGGAGGGGGGCAGCGCGGGCGAAGTCTTGGATACGCGCGTGGGAGGAGGTTATAAGGGGGGAAGAGAGGCGACGGTCAGAGGCAGAACGGAGAGGGCGGGATGGAGCATGAATAGAGAGGAGGGTGGAAATGTAGGGCGCAGTGGAGTTGGCGAGGGCCTTGTAGGTGAGTGTGAGGAGCTTAAAGAGGATTCTGAAGGGGAATGGGAGCCAGTGAAGGGCTAGGTAGAGGGGGGAGACAAAAGAGGAGCGGCGAGAGAGGAAAATAAGCCTAGCTGCAGCGTTAAGGACGGATCGAAGGGGATCGAGATGAGAGTGGGGGAGGCCAGTGAGGAGGAGGTTGCAGTAGTCCAGGCGGGAGATGATCAGAGAGTGGATAAGGCATTTGGTGGCATCTTGGGAGAGGAAGGGCCGGATGCGAGCGATGTTGCGCAGCTGGAAGCGGCAGGATTTAGCAAGAGAGAGGATGTGGGGGCCAAAGGAGAGAGAGGAGTCGAGGATGACACCAAGGCAGCGAAGTTGGGGGACAGGCGAGATAGAGGTATTGTCGACAGTGATGGAGAGGTCAGAAGGGGATGGGGTATGAGAGGGAGGAAAAACTATGAGCTCAGTTTTGGCAAGGTTAAGTTTGAGGAATCGAGAGGACATCCAGGAGGAGATGGCAGAGAGGCAGGCGGACACCCTAGAGAGGAGGGAAGGAGAGAGATCAGGAGAGGAGAGGTATAGTTGAGTGTCGTCAGCGTAAAGGTGGTAGCTGAAGCCGAAGGAGCTGATGAGTTCACCCAGGGAGGAGGTGTATAGAGAGAAGAGTAAGGGTCCCAGAACAGAGCCCTGAGGGACCCCAACTGGAAGGGTGGATGGGGGGGAGAGAGACCCAGAGGTGGTGACAGAGAAGGAACGGTGAGTAAGGTAAGAGGTGAACCAGGACAGGACTGGGCCGGAGAGGCCGAAAGACTGGAGGGTGTGAAGGAGGAGGGGGTGGTCAACGGTGTCAAAGGCTGCAGAGAGGTCAAGGAGGATGAGAAGGGAGAAGTGGCCCCTGGCTTTTGCAGAGAGGAGGTCATTGGTGACTTTAGCCAGGGCAGTTTCAGTGGAGTGGAGGGGGCGGAAACCAGACTGGAGAGGATCAAGGAGGGAGTATTCAGAAAGGTAGGAGGTGAGACGGCTGCAGACGAGCCTCTCAAGAATTTTGGAGGCAAAAGGGAGAAGAGATATGGGGCGATAGTTCGAGAGAGAAGTGGGGTCGAGATTAGGTTTCTTAAGAATGGGGGATACGAGAGCATGTTTGAAGGAGGAGGGGAAGATGCCAGTGGAGAGGGAGAGATTAAAGAGGTGAGCGAGGTGGGAGCAGGTGGTGGGGGAAAGGGAGCGAAGAAGGTGGGAGGGGATGGGATCCAGGGGGCAGGTAGTGGGGGGGGAGGATAAAATGAGAGAGTGGACTTCCTCGCCGGTGGTGGGACGGAAGGAGTGGAGGGGAAGGTGGTTGGGGGGGGAGGACAGAAGAGTGGGAGGGGTGGAAGAGAGAGTGGAGGAGGAGATTTCAAGTCGGATGGCCTCGATTTTAGAGGAGAAGAAGGAGGCGAAATCAGAGGCAGTCAGGGAGGAGGGGGTGGGGGGAGGGGAGGGGGCCAGGAGAGTGCTGAAGGTGGCAAAGAGGCGGCGGGGGTTAGAGGACTGGGAAGAGATGAGGGATTTAAAGAAAGATTGTTTAGCGAGTGAGAGGGCAGAGCTGTAGGATGAAAGGATGAATTTAAAGTGGAGAAAGTCAGCCAGGGAGCGGGATTTTCTCCAGTGACGTTCGGCGGAACGGGAGCATTTTTGGAGGAAGCGGGTAAATTTGGAGTGCCAGGGTTGGGGTTTGGAGCAGCGGGGGTGGACGGAGTGGGCAGGGGCGACCGCGTCCAGAGCGGAGGTGAGGGTGTGATTGTAGAGGGAGACCGCCTGGTTGGGGCAGGCCTGGGAGGAAAGGGGAGAAAGGAGGGTATCGAGAGAGGAGGACAGAGAGGCAGGGTCAAGAGCATCGAGGTTGCGTATGGACAGAGTAGGTTTGGGCAGGGGGGGGGGAGCAGGAGAAGAGGAGAGAGAGAAGGAGAGGAGATGGTGGTCGGATAGAGGAAAGGGAGAGATGGAGAAGTCAGAGAGATTACATAGGTAGGAGAAGACAAGATCAAGGGAGTGACCAAGGCAGTGGGTAGAGGAGGAGGTCCATTGGGTGAGACCAAGGGAGGAAGAGAGGGTGAGCAGTTTGCTGGAAGCAGGGTAGGTGAGGTTGTCGATGGGGATATTAAAGTCACCGAGAATGATCGAGGGGAGATCGGAGGAGAGGTAGTGAGGAAGCCAGCTAGCAAAGTTGTCAAGGAAGAGGGAGGTGGGGCCAGGGGGGCGGTAGATGACAGTGACGCGGAGATGGATGGGGTAGAAGAGGCGGATGGAGTGAGCTTCAAAAGAGGAGAAGGAGAGGGAGGGTTCAGGGGGAATGACACGAAAAGTACAGGTGGAGGAGAGGAGGAGGCCAACTCCACCGCCAGGGCGGGCACCAGGCCTGGCAGAGTGGGTGAAGGAGAGGCCACCATAGGAGAGGGCAGCGGGGGAAGTAGTATCAGAATCGGAGAGCCAGGTTTCAGTAACGGCAAGAAGGTTAAAGGAGTTGGATAGAAAGAGGTCGTGGATGTTGATGAGGATGAGGTTGTTTGTGTAAGTCCTGCACCAGTGGCAGCAGTTCTGGCACGTGACAAGAAAAAGGCCATTGTCATGCCTGGGCATAAAACAAAAAAATCCACTTCTTATGTGTGGAATTATTTCTACCCAAATCCAGACAACAATTGTATAGCCGTTTCTAGTGTATGTGAAGCCACAGTCAGTCGAGGGAGGGACCTTAACCATCTTGGAACCTCGTCTGTGTTACGCCATTTAACGAGAGTTCATGGCAAAGTGTTGGGAAAAGCTGAAAGTTCTTCCCAAAAGAATACAAGCACTCCCTCATCAGCTAAGACCCTCCGCTCACCGACATACCGACGGCTACAAAATACACCCACCACACCATCCTCATCAATATCCTCAGTAGCGCTCGGAGTTAGCCCGGCATCCCACTTAAGGCTGGATGACTCCGGCACTATTATTGATTCCTCTGAAGAAAGCGTTAGTCCTGCTGCTGCTGTTGCTGCTGCTGGGGGTGAATCGTCATCCCAGAGGCAGGTTAATAAAATGAGCAGTCCTACATTTCAGCAATTAACTGTGAAACAATCATTTGCGAGGGGAAGCAAATATGACAGCAGTCACCCAGTCGCCAAGCGAATCACAGACGCCATGGCTGCAATGTTAGTGTTAGATCTGCGTCCAATCTCCACAATAAACGCAGCTGGTTTTTCACAGTTAATTGAGGTTTTGTGTCCGCGTTACAGAATTCCATCGCGACACCATTTCTCCCGTAAAGCTATTCCACAACTATACCAAAAAGTGTGTAAAAATGTAGAGATTGCGCTGAAAAATGCCATTCTGCCCACTGTTCACTTAACCACAGATATGTGGACAAGTGGAAGTGGCCAAACCAAAGACTATATGACTGTGACAGCCCACTGGGTTGGTCATTCACCTTCACCAGCAGGAACAGCAGCAGCATGTACACCACTACGTAACATTTGTCACAGGCAGACCACTCTTTGTATCACTGGCTTCACTAACAGGCATACAATTTGTTACGCAAACTGAGAGATGTGATTGATGCATGGCTTATACCACTCGGACTCTCCCCAGGGTATGTCATTTCAGATAACGCCAACAATATAGTGCGAGCATTACAGCTGGGTGATTTCCAACATATTCCCTGTTTTGCTCACACCATCAACTTGGTGGTGCAGAGCTTCCTACGAAATAACCGTGAGGTGCAGGAGATGCTTTCGGTGGCCCGTAAAATTTCAGGCCATTTCAGGCATTCAGCCACAGCATGTAGGAGATTACAGCAGCTCCAAGAGCAGTTTAACTTGCCCTGCCACCAACTTAAGCAAGAGGTGGTAACTCGGTGGAATTCCACCCTGTACATGCTTCAGAGGATGGAGGAACAGCGCAAAGCCATCCAAGCATATTGCACAAGTCATGACATTGGGAAAGGAGGGGGGATGTATTTCACTCTTGCACAGTGGGGAATCCTTTCAGTGCTGTGCAAGGTGCTGAAACCATTTGAAGTTGTGACATGTGAGGTCAGTGCAGACTCTGCTAGTTTGAGCCAAGTCATTCCTTTAATTAGACTATTGGAAAAGCAGCTTGAGAAAATGAAGGAGGAGCTGAAAGCAAGCAATTCAGCAAAGTATGTTGGCCTTGTCGATCAAGTACTTAATTCGCTTCACAATGATCCTCGAGTTATTAAGATCTTGAACTCGGATCAGTACGTTTTGGCCACTGTGCTTGATCCAAGGTTTAAAACCTACATTGAGTCTTTACTTGTAAATGAGCGAGATGTGAACTTTTGCAAGGAGCTATTGCTCAGCAAGTTGGCCGCTGAACTGGGCCTCGGCTTGACGATGTGTCCTCCTTCACTTTCTCAAGCTGTTGCTCGTAAAAAAATAAAATTTCCAAAAAAGAAGCAGGGAAGACACAGGGGGCAGACCAGAACAATTTAACATCTGGGCTGGTTTGAAGGATTTTTCAAAAAAATGTGTCACTTTGCCCATAACTCCATCCAATATGAGTATAAACATGCAAAGGATGGTGGAGGATTACTTTCAAGAGGTAGTTGATATGGAAATGTCAGACAGTCCCTTTCCTTACTGGGAAGAAAAGCAGGCCATTTGGAAACCCATGTACAAACTTGCTTTGCAATACCTAAGCTGCCCACCCTCCAGTGTGTACGCTGAACGAGTGTTCAGCACAGCAGGGAACTTAGTCAGTGATCGCCGTAGAAGGTTACTTCCCAAAAATGTGGAGAAAATGATGTTTATAAAAATGAACTACATCTTCCACGAGGAAGGCCTTCACCATCCAAGACATCCAAGCACTGACTGTTCTCTAATGGCGGATTCAAGCGGCGATGAATTGATAGTCTGTGATGATGACGTACACACTGATGAGGGTGAGGATTAAGCTGAAGATGATGCCGATAACATCTTTTTAAAACTTTCTATGTAAGTGTAGGGTGCAATCTATCCCCAAAGAGGAAAGGGACTTGTGGCATTTCCATATCACATACCATCTTGAAAGGCTGCTGTTAGGGCAATTTATCCTTAAGGGTAGGGTGTCATAGACAGAGTGACCCTAAACTGGCTTTGTCCTTTTTTCATAATATTGTACAGTCTATAATGGCTGAATTTTTGGGTATTTTATACAAGTGGAGGGGGGCCTAGAGAGACAGAAACCAAACTGTCTTTCTCCATGTCAATTAATATTGTACAGTCTATAATGGCTGAATTTTTTAGTATTTTATACAAGTGGAGGGGGGCCTAGAGAGACAGAGTGACCCCAAACTGTCTTTCTCCATGTCAATTAATATTGTACAGTCTATAATGGCTGAATTTTTTAGTATTTTATACAAGTGGAGGGGGGCCTAGAGAGACAGAAACCAAACTGGCTTTCTCCATGTCAATTAATATTGTACAGTCTATAATGGCTGAATTTTTTGGTATTTTATACAAGTGGAGGGGGGCCTTGAGAGACAGAAACCAAACTGGCTTTTTCCATTTCTTTACATATTTAACTATAAGTGTAGGGTGTAATATACATTCAAAGACGATGGCTGCATTGCCAATATGCATAGATGGAGAGGAAGACAATCTGTTTTGTGTGTAGAATAGGCCTACCAACGAAGAATTAAACTGTTTTTTTGGATGATTTATTACCTCAACAATTAGATTACTTGTCTCAAAAACAGTTGGAGCACTAAATTGGGTTAATTTAGGCCCAAAAACATGGATTTTCCAAAAAAATAGCAAAACAAAACCAAACAAAACCAAAACCAAAACACGCAATGGCGGTTTTGCAAAACCAAAACCAAAACACGACGGTAATCCAGATCCAAAACCGAATCCAAAACCAAAACACGGGGGTCAGTGACCATCTCTAACTTGAACACACCTTCTTAGTAACAGACAGAAAGGATCATGTTTGGTGATTTCCAAATCAATAAAGCAATGTGTAGTCTAATGAATATCAGATAATTGTACTATAAGAACTAAACACAAGCTTGTTTTAATCAGTATAAAATGAAAGAGAGTTACTCATAACCACCGTTGCATAGACCCAGCATCAGATCTCGTCAGCTGATACCTGGCCTATACACTTAGCTCATTACAATCACCTATAAAATACACCCTCATGCACACTAAGTTTGTTAGAAATCAATAGGTAGTACTGTGTTTTGCTGCTGGTGATTTCCTTAATTGCGTTTTATGTGAATTGAGTGTTATTTAAAGTTACTGTATTATAGGCACTTTAAATGTTTTCAAGATGTTTGATGTTACACACTTACAGTGCATTTTTTATTCCAGATGTAATGTGCATTTTAATGTGTGTTATTTGACTATTGAATTATAACCTTTTTTTTAGGGGTGGGGTGTTGTGAAGCTTTTCAATCTTCTACCTATTATTTAAACTTTTATGTGGTATAGCAAAATTTCCATGGTGCATGTTTATTTAACAGATCACCAGCCCTCAGGAAAATGTGGAGCCTGGACACCTCACCTTCAACATTGATTTGCAAGGTAAAAAAAACAATCAAATATGGTTTGTAACATTTAGGATAATATCTGTCAGTCCACACAAACTATTGTATTGGGGTGAATGTAAAGCCCTTTTTCTTTTTAAGAAACAAATACAAATGTTGGGACCAGATACTTGGGAGAGAATCAAAAGTGCACCTTTGATTTCTGCAAAATAGAAATGCTGCTGGAAGGCCTGTGTCTGGAGTTATGGAGTTTCAGTTTGAACAATGTTGATTGTTTGGTAGAGATTGCTGTGTTTATTGCAAAACTAAAGGCTTTCCTTTGTGTACGAACAGGCCTTAGCTGGGACATGCCTGGCTCACCTGAAAAGAATCATTAATCAAGGTGGATTGCAAATGTCCATTCCATCCAGAAGGAAACTGCCATGGACTTGTAGCCTTTTTCAGCTTGTAAGTATATAGTTATGGTCCTATTATGTCATTTGTGGACTTGTGTTACAGTTAAGATAACATATTGTAGATTTGAATGCTTGAAAGTACAGGTGTGTACAAAAAACACAGGCAAATAATTTGTTACTTTAAATTGGGCCAAGTTTGTTGGCTTTCTATCTGATATTTGAAACATAGAAGACAGGCATTATGGGTTCCTGCATGAGCTGCCTTGCAACACTTCTAAGCAATGCTTAGAAAGGAGTTGTTATAATATTTATTTTTTTGCCTCAGTTGTTTACTGTAAATATGTTATCCCAAATTATGATGTAGAATGTTTTGGAGATACTCATTCAATTGTAACTCTCTGCTGCTTTGGACACTGATTAATACCCTATACATTCTTCACTACATTGTCCATCTAGACACAGGTCTCTTCTCAGTCACTTGCTACCTAGATAACTGCTCCTGTACTATAGGCACCTGTTGCAAAATCTCCCTTCCAATATCACTCTCTATTGAGGTCTGCCAAGAAATAATTTGTGTATAAATGATATAGATTAATATGGAACACCAGCTGTCGCCAACATTTGGCAGGATGTGCCCATGGGGTATGCAGTGGAGGAATGAAAGTCTCTAGTGTTTTGAATAATATCTAAGAGTAAAGTGTTTGTGCTGGTTTAAATTTTAGTGTCACAAGAACAGTACATTTGTGAGGTTCATTTGGTGCTCTGGCTTGTGGAAAATAGGCATTTTGCACATTTTATAACTATCTTGTGGGGGGACTTTCAAGGCACAAATGATGCAAAGCACACAGCTAAATCAAGCTTCCCAGGTTACATTACAGGGGACACCTTCGTGTGCATCAAGGCATATACTAAGTACATTATTTAATGTTGTATGTGAGCTAATCTTGCTGAAGTAATGTTTTGTTTTTACATTCAACAGGCCAAGCTGGTGTGCCTTTTGGAGTTCAACAGTTCGTGTGTCACTACACCTTGAAGTATTTCTCCAATGCTCCTAGGCTGCTTATGTTTCTTGACTTTGCCCAGATTGTCTACTCTTGATGCAAGTAACTTTGGCACACAGACCACTGTCTTATTTGCTATGTATTGTGCTGAAACTATAGATTCATGTTTGTTAATAAATGTGACCATGCATTAGTGTCATCAAACAGTCCCAATCAAGTATCTGCTGACTACTATACTGCTGTTCTTTGTATTGTCATACCCAAGAATCCATACATAGTCCTTTGGGGCATGTTTAGGGACATGTCTACTTGTCCAATATATTGAGGGCATGTTTGGTTTTTGGCCCCTTAGCCACATACTGGTCCTCCCATGAATTCACACTATATGTAGTGTTGTTTTTTCCTTTTAATACAGATATTTGTGTATTAAGTATAGTCTCTATGGTTGTGGTGCATTTTAGAATGTGATATTATGCACGTTCAACATGGTCTGTGCACATATAGAGATTTGCAAAACACCTCTGTCAAAGTGTTTCTTAAATGTTGATGGCATTGACTGGCACACTTCCTAGGCTAGGACCTGTTGAAGCCAACAGGGCCAAAAACACTTGCAACTCAAATGCAGCTTTGTTTGGAATCGTGGCCACAGACAAATGCTGCACACAAAGTCCACATATTCAAGGCCAAGGTCTTTGAGTCAGATGCAAGTTGGGCATCTGTTGGAGTTGGTCTCAACATATTTTTGAATGTCCCTTTTGGACAGCACTTTTGGGTGCCCTCATTCGCTATCTGTCATATGTTACACTTTCACTATATTGTGTATTGGTGCAGTCATGCAATCTTCCTTTGCAGCAGCACATATACACATTTTGAAGCCTAGTAAAATGTGTGTGAAATCTAAGGATTTTAGTTTGCACACACCAGTCATAATGTATATTTTGTGGCCTTCAAATTCAGTGGTACAAGTATTATGGATGTGAACTCAAATGTTCATATCTGGATTGGGGTGTAAGAATTGGTTAATTAATTTGTACTAGCATTCATATTGCTAATGGGGCTTGCAAAAAGCGAACCCTAGCCTTAAAAGACAATCATGTTGGAAATATCTGCAAGTAGTGTGTGTGAGTAATTTCTATGTTGGACCTATTTTGTGTAGAGTAAGACCAATGCCTGCTTTAACATGTAAGGTAGTTCAAATACTTTCAAACTGTGACACATAATAGCACTCTGAGGCCACAATTACATTCTCCTCATGCAGCAGAGTGACCATACTCCAGATTGGCAAGCAGTAAGTACTGAACACTGGCACACAAACATAGTGGTTGACACAAAGGTGCATTTAGAACTTTAATCAATCAATAAGCAGAGTTTGGTGTAGCTAATAGGCTAGGACTATGCCATGTCTGCATGCCCATCCTGTGACCTACAGGCTCTGTGGTTTTTAAAGGAAAGCTATCAAGAGGGCTAATGGTTACTGTGCAGAACCAAGACACAACTTGAGGTCAAGTCCAAAAATTGCATGCACCAAATCAGACAGATAGTCCAATCCAAATGACAGGTAGGCAGAGCACTCCCCAAACATTTGTACAATTTTACTTTGAAAAGCCATTACCCTACTACTCTTATACTCCATTTCAAACATCTTCTGATGACAGCATCAAATCCAAGTTACTGCAAGGTCAAAACTAACACTATATGGTGTAAGATTTACTTCCTATCCCCATGTCTGCCCTAGCCTAGCACACAGTAACAGTAGTAATTAATTCTGTGGGTACTCATTCCCATAGCATCTCTGAGCTCAGTTCCACACTGGGGTTGGATTTGTGGCTTACAATTGGTCAGATAGACTGTATGTAATTTATTCATGTTAGTATGAGACTTCCTATTGTTCACTTATGCCTAATAGGTAATTTTATGTGTATTCTCAATAAAACACATCAATAATATTCATTTCCACTTAGGGCCAATTTGTATTACCAATTTTTAAACATGTTTGTCAAATCTCTGCCCCAAAAAACTGTCATGCCCACAGTATGCCAGAGCCTGCTCAGTCAAATTGCAAATTTGTAGATTAGAAGAAAAAGGACGAGTGGGAATAAATAACTGATTTAATTGAAAAGACATGTGTACATTAATGTTTCCTCACTGCAAAGCATAGAGTGCTTGTCTCATCGCGACGGACGCCATATTTTTGGATGAAGAGGCAACCATTACACAAAGGTGTCAAAGATCCGCGTGAGACGTGAGTGCGCACATATGTGCTCAGAGAACCAATCAGAGCGCAAAGTACTGAGGAGAGTACAAAATGAGGTCGGCAGTTTGGTCCAGGAGAGAGCTCAGAGTCCTGACTGAGGGCATGGATACCATGCCCTCAGGAAGGTATATAAGCAATGAGGTGAAGTTGAGGGCTTACCTGCGAGTCCCTCGCCATATACGGCTTTGATTTAATCGCAGGCGTACTGTTGTCCAGTGCCGCTGGAGCGATCTCCGCCGGCGTCAGCCCCAGCTGCTCCAGGAGCTACGGGAGGAGATTGTAAGAAGTGAGTTCTTTATTAATCGCATAAAATGTGTGAAAAAAAAATATATTTTTGGTATATGTATCCAAATATGTTCTCCCAAATCACCTGACATGGCCTACCACTACATATCAATCTTCTTCCACACTGGAAATGTCATTCCCCTTCCAATGCACCCAACCTGCTTTGGCTCCTGTTTCCTAAATGTGGGTGCTGAACATTTAATTTCCAACATGCTTTATTGTGAAACTTCAGAACATTAATGCAGGTTTTGGATTCAAACACGCCAACTCTTGACCCCAGTGCTGTAACTTCCTGACCTAAGCTTAAAATCCATTTGCAAAGGTGAGTGGCAGATGTGGATTTTATAATTGCCCAAACATTAGAAAGCCAGCTTTGAAAACCAAAAGACCTTAGCTCTTTTTCAAAGATTTGTAAGGTCCCATAAGGTGCAACTGGCTATTTGCACTGTGAGGGTGTCCCAACAAAGGACAATTTCAAAAGTATTCTCATCATCCACAGTGTTTGATATCCCTCCACTAATTGAGTGGAGATGCACAGAGAGAACTAATTCACATCAGTACCAGCCCCATTGGAGCTTGAATTAAATTTCCTAATATATACACAGACTACTGGCAATTTCTAAAATATCCAAATTACCTGGCCAGTATTATGTTTTGGGAGTGTTGGAGTCAACACATGCAACTATGGAGCAAACATGCCAACTCCACACAGATAAGCCTATGGTCAGCCTTATCAATGTCTAGTGTGCGGCCAAATGCATTTGTAGCAAGAGGCCTAACGGTTTACAATTAGGTAACAGTACACATCTTTAGTAAGTCCTGTCTGCTTGTAAAATTATTGTGCCATAGACTTATTTGTTTATTTATTTGTTTTTCAGCATCCGTTGAGCAAGTTTGGGAGTTGCCAGCCCTCCCCCAATCCGCCACTGAACTCCAGGTTGACATAGAGAAATACCTGCAAAAAGCAAAAATAAAATAAAAAAACAAACAAGAAAAATAGAAAGGAAAATCCGGACATGGGCCTATTTAAATTTGTAAATATGTTATGGTTTTACATTTGTATGTAGTTTCTTTTTTTTGATTATTGCTAAAACAAGGCTAAGTTCTAAAACAAAAAAATGGTGTGTGTGTCTATATTAATTTATTAGAAATGCACAAATGTGGGTCCAAGGTCAATAAATGCCATAGCTCATTAACTAGTTTCCACAATCATGTGTCATTTTAGTGATAGTCCAAGGTTAAGTTCAAGTGTCAGAGCAAAGCCAGACACACATTGAAGAGAACATCGAAACTGTACCTAGAAGTGGCATCAGTGGTGTAAGGCAGAAGTGCAAGCGAAGCAAAGCTCCATGGTACTGGAGTGTGGTGAGCGTTGAGTTTGGATAAAGCTGAGTACATCCCATAACCTGTACACCGTGGATCCAGATGAAAGTCGGTTTGCAGGCAATGTTGCATTTAAATTCAAGAAGCCTGTCCCCTCAAACCCCCCCCCCTCTTAGTCCATTTGTAGTAATAAATGTCAGCATGCACATAATAATGTGCATACGAACTGTGGGCCCTGAGACTTTTCTAAAGTCCCCCCCCCCCCCCCCAAAAATGAGCTTATTACCATACAGGATAAATATGAGGTCATTTTTTAGAATGTGGTTGAGCGTGTAGAACAAAACAAAATTAAAATATGAAACCATTGTGTGAAGTTCCTTGGTTTCTTGTTAGCATAATGATTACAGTCCACACAATAGTTATGGGTATGCTTGGTATTTGAACTCATGGCTGCTGTGTTGTGAATCCAAAATGCTAACCAGTGAGCTAACTGTGAGATGTGTGTTTTGTGCGTAATTTGTGTGGATAATGAAGAGTACTATTAAGTGTCAGTTGCCTGTGTAGCACGCATGCTGTATTGTTGGTGTTCTTTGTGTATTTTCAAATTTTCAGGTTGTACTAGTGGGTAGCTCTCCCACTTTTCATAAAGTCATTCATGAGTTCTAATCCAGACAGAAACCCCTAATCTGTGTGGAGGTTGTATACACTCTTGTGTGTGCGTGTGTATCCTTTATAGAAGAGTATGCTAGGCATTTTCCTGAAAAGGCGGATGAATTTACACAACATAAATTTTGATAAATTCATTATTCATGTGCTTGTAATGTAGAGATGTCCATGCATTTTGCGTACTATACGGCGACTTGAAATCCTAAACACAAGAAAGATCTTGAGCAATATGTTTGTTAAAAGTGTGTATTACGCTAATTACTAGCAAACGAAAAACAACCTTTAGAGTCTTCCACATCATTGTTATTTTGCAGTGATTAATGAGTAAAGAGCTATCCCGTAAAAATAAGCCCCAGGTATTGTGTTTGTGTTGTGTGTAAACAAACTGTTCATCCCTCCCACATTGGGTGTGATGTATACATTGCTTAGCATCCTGTCAATCGCTTCAGATCCGTCGCTTGTGCTTGTACCATGTTTAAAGATCCGCAGGTGGGTGTGTTTTATAGCGTTTGCGCTGCTTATTTCCATCCCTTAAGTGTAGAGGATCACAGGAGGGTGTGTTTTTGCTGTTTGAGGTGCCTATTTCACTCACGTAAGTGTTTGCATCACTCAAAGTATGCAACGCAGATGCGTATGCGTTTGCGTACCTTGATGAATCAGGCCCTAAGTCTATATTTCTTTTGTCTACTCTTATCTGTGAGAAGAAAAGACAAGATAGTAATCTTTAAACAACAAATGAAACAAACATTTTCATTCCTTAAGCTGGGTACACACTACACTGTTTTCGTCCAATAATCGGCTGAAACAGCCGACATACGACCGCTCGTTGAAAAGTCTCGTCAGTGTGTACAGTTACACGATGGTCGAAAGTCTGCCCAAATGGACGATTCTCGCCTCATTTGGTTGGTCGTACCGTTTAATATTTTCGTTCCAATCTCGTTTACGCTGTGTAGTGTGTATAGACTTCCGAAAGATCCACGAAAATCCTCCGATACTTCCTCGACCTGGGGGCGTGTGTATGTAAATTTTTTATGTCAATCCCAGTACCACGTGGTGCGGAATCCGCACATCACAGACTTGTGTTTTGTATAGATGTATATTGCACCTGTCTGGCTGTAGACCGTTACACGTGTATAAAGCATGTGGGTTATTACCCTTTGGATGTATGTTGGCATTCATTTCTCATTTAACCTTTATAAAGTTTCCAAACTATTAAAGTTATAACGCCATATTAACCTTTATTACATAATGAATATGCCCCAATATGTCTGAAATACTCGGAATAAACCACACAGTGTTAACGCAACACTTTTATTGCTGGTAAAAAAATAGCAATGTCAAACTTCTCTAGTACAATTTGAAAAGTGAACAAAAAGTAGTATTATATTGAAATGGTGGTACTGGTTTGTGGCACAACAGTTGCAAACAGCATATACATTGTGTTGTGGTCCCTCGGGCACATTTATTTTTTCGCGTTTTATCACAGGTGTAATTACATCAGTGGTATCTAGAGTGGCCTTGTCACCGTTAATCCTTGCTTCTGACAAAACAATAATCATACGTTTGCATTGCTTCATGTGACAGTAGAATGAAATACATAAAGTCCTTCATACAGGTACATTACACGACTACACGTGCTACTCACTTTTTTTTATGTTTTTACAGATTCGTTCCAGTCTCCTAGCTTCTTTATTTTTAAGGTCCCACCACCTCTTCTGGACTTGTAATTTATTTCTGTTTTTTCCAAGTTTTTCCTTCAGTAATCGCAGTAGTTTTTGCATTATCAATTCCTTTCTATTATTCACTTTTCTGTACTTTCGCTTTTGACAGTCGTAGTCGTACTGGTCCAGTACTTTGACCATCATCTCCATCTCTCTAGGGCTCATTGACTTTGCTCTTTTACCTGCAGTGCATTCTCCATCCCCTCTGTAACTTTTCCTAAATTTGTTGGCCCTTCCGGCACAATTTGTGCCTGCGACTCTGTCTCCATTGCTTCCACCCCCACTAACACCTTCTCTTTATTCTCCATCTTCTCACATTCCTCGGCGCCAGACAGGCTCCTCTATAATTTTATACACTCTGACATGGGCGTTTGTTTAGAGAATGGAGCATTGTGGGTGAAGACTATTCGTGTATAATAACCTCGTGTATCAGTGTTTTTTTTCTATAACTGTAACCCGGTTATGACCATTACATACGAAGGGATTTTACGATTCTTCGGAGCTGTACATTCGTTCACATATACAGTAAGTTATTTCTGATTGATACATACATGTGTACTTGCATTGTTGAAATTTACAGCACGGATGGGACTTATGTTTCTTTTTATTATACCCAAACAGATAATCATAATGACATATGAAAGAAATGCTGACCTAATGAAGGATTTAATTGAGACCTACAGGGCTCACCCATGTTTGTGGAAAGCCAAATCCAAGGTGTATTCTAACAGAATGATGCGAAACATGGCGATGCAAGAGCTTGTAAAAGCATATCTGCCATATCACCCTGGAGCAACTGTTGAATGGGCAAAAAGCAAGATCCAGAACCTTAGAACTGTGTATAAAAAAGAATTAAATAAGGTTGAAGCATCCAAAAAATCAGGAGCTGCAGCTGAAGACGTGTATGTGCCAAAGCTATGGTACTTTGATTTGTTACACTTTGTGAAGGACCAAGAAACACCACGTACGTCCACTAGCAGCATGCCCACAGACAGCAGTTCATACCCAGAGGTAGACCAAGCATATGATATACCTGCAAGCGGCACAGTAAGTACAGTACATTATGATGTTGCAATGTAACAGATTTATTAATGTTCAAACAATCAACAACACAATAACAATGCATAACATGTTTATAAATATTCATATACAATCATTTTACCATGGCACGGCACCATCACCGTTGAAATACAAAAGGTAGGCCTCACTATTTAATTTTGCCACTGAACAACTGTTTTTAGAGTGGCCACACTCTAATGGTGTTAAGCCCACTACCGCCATGTCCTCGCCATTACTTTCCACATTGACCTGAGTGGTACGGCCATTATTGCTTTTACGCCGCAGAAAGTTATGCAGAACACAACAGGCCATCACAACTTTGTCAATTTTGTCCAAACGCAGGTTGATTGTCGACTGAAAAACTCTGAACCTGTTGCTTAGAATCCCAAAGGCATTTTCAATGACACGCTGAGCACCTGACAGTCTGTAATTAAATATACGCCTTTCATGGGTCATATTTCTTTGCGGGTACGGTTTTAATACATTCCTATGCAATGCAAAGGCGTCATCTGCCACAAACACAAAGTTTAATCCATATTTTGTGCTGCTCCGCAATGGAAGGTTTAGGGCATTGTTTTTTAGTTTGTTATGGAAGGCAGTATGCTCCAATGCACCCCCATCTGAGACTCTTCCATTTTTCCCAATGTCCACAAATAGGAATTCATAGTTCGCATCCACGATGGCCATTAAAATAATGCTGAAAAACCCTTTGTAGTAGAAAGATCCACTGTTTGATGGTGGCATGATTCGGACATGTTTGCCATCAATAGCACCACCGCAATTTGGGAAATTCCACAGTCTCTCAAAGTCTTCCGCTATCACCTTTCAGTCTGCTTTGCTCGATGGGAAATGAAACATAAAGATGTGTACATAGTTTTTTACATTTGAACATGCATGCAATTACATCTCCTCATTCGTTTGCTCTTTTTCAGCCTGCACTACTGTCTGATGGGCTCCTGCTGGAAGTTGAAGACCCGGATACTACAACAATTTATCCCACTCCACATGAAAGCCAGCTAACTGCAGAAAGGCAAGATGCGACCCAAGGTGATACACCAGCAAAAAATAAATCAGAAGCGAAAGAGATGCAGAATACATGAAATAGCAGAAAGTGATGCACTGGCAGAAAGGATGCTTGATTGCGGGAACAGTCTGCTAACACCAAGAAAGTACAGGACACATTTAAGTTACTCGCATCAACATTAGCTAGCAAAATGAGAAGTAGTAGCAAGCGCATACAAACTGAAATGTAGCGGCTGCTGTGCGACGTCATGTGTAGGGCTTCCACTGAAGATTTGTGGCCGGACACATGTCTATCCTCAACTAACCATAGACAGCAATAAGCATACACATTTCAGACCATGGGTGGACAAAGCTGCCTGTCTCTACCTTGTATGACATCAACGCCATTACCATCAGAAAGGATGCCACATTACGTTGGGGACTGTCAGGCCGTAGGCCTATGGATACTGAAGTGGAGCAAACACTAACCGGTATTAGTGCTACTGGTCTAACAGGCGCGGAGTCGAACGTGCCCCTGGTGTTCACCAGGGACCCCCGCAAGGAGGTTTGGACTACGCTGCACAGGGCACGCAGGTCGCGGTCCTATTAGTCAGTCACCAGTGTAGTGTAGAAGGGTCAGACGGTACGGGTCACAGCAATCGGGAATATCAGGTACAGAGGTAATCCAAAGGAATAGTCGCCAAGCCGAAGTCACAGAACAGTATGGGTCACACAGAAGAATGGAATGGTCGCCAAGCTGGGGTCACAACAGGTAATCAGAAAGCAGGATACTCAGAAGAATGGAGAAAACGGAAGCCAGGAACACTGGTGGTGAACCTGTTACTCTGGCACCCTAATGGCGCCAGAGACAGGTTTAAATAGAGGTCTGGATGCACCGATTGGCAAAGAGGAAGAGGCGGAACTCGTGGGATAGCGGCGTCCCATTGCTCAGCAACGGGACAGAGGACAGGGCGCATGCGCCCGAGAACCCGGAAGTGAAGTCCCGGAGCGGCCGACAAGGAGATCAGACATCCGTTCCCCGTCTGACAGGGGATCAGCGGGGACGGCGTCTGACAGTACCCCCTCCTCTCCTCCCTTTCGGAGAAGGATTAACTCTCTTCAGGAATTAAGCAAGAAGGCGAGGAGCATGGAGATCGGCCTCCGAGACCCAGGATCTCTCCTCAGGACCGTAGCCCTTCCAGTGTACCAGATACTGAGGTTTGCGTTGGAAGAAACGTCTCTTCAGAATCCTCTCAATTTCGAATTTATCACCTAAAGATGTCTTGACAGGTGGAGGGAGAACAGGTTCCTTGAAGAATTCGTTGAGAATTAGAGGTTTCAGTAATGAAATATGAAATGAGTTATGAATTTTGAGGGACGGAGGTAATGAAAGCTTATAAGAAACAGAATTGATGATTTGTGATATGGCAAAAGGACCAATAAACTTAGAAGCCAATTTCATGGATGGTGATGGGTTCCTGAACCCATCATCATCAAAAATACTGTGTCTAAGGGCTGAGCTACCCTTCATCCTTCCCCCTCCCTTCTCCATTTCCCCCTCCGGTCCCGTATGGCTGCAGTTTACACAGATCTATTTGCATAGGGAGCGCTGAATCAACATCCTTTCTAAATTTCATGGATGAAACTTGAAGTCGAAGGTTGCGCGTAGACAACCAAACACGGTCTCCCACCTTCAAGACTGAAGAATTTCTCCTATGACGATCAGCAGCTCTCTTCTGTCTTTGTACTGAAGTAGAAAGTGCTGCATTAGTCTGAGTCCAAATTTGAGAAAGGTCATGAATGAGAGTGTCGGCCGCTGGGACTAGTGAAGAGGGAGCTTCGGATAAGAGAGGAGGAGTGGGATGTCTGCCATAGATAATGAGGAATGGTGAACGACCTGAGGAGGAATGTAGAAGATTGTTGTGGGCGAATTTGGCCCAATACAGAAGCTCACTCCAGGAGGTTTGATGATCAGAAGCAAAGCACCGCAAGAAACATTCTAAGTCCTGATTCACTCGTTCTGTTTGTCCATTTGTCTGAGGGTGGTATCTCGAGGAGAATTTGAGACTGACTCCAATCTTAGAACAAAAGGCTCTCCAGAACCTAGCGACAAATTGTACACCCCGATCAGAGATGATCTCCTGAGGACATCCATGGAGACGGAAGATATTCTTTAAAAACAGATCTGCGAGTTTAGGAGCTGAAGGGAGACCTTTACAAGGAGTGAAGTGAGACATCTTTGAAAAGCGGTCAACCACGACCCAGATGGTATTGTAGCCGTTGCTCAAAGGGAGATCGGTGATGAAGTCCATCATGATGCTGGTCCAGGGAGAATCAGGAATAGGAAGAGGAAGGAGAAGACCAGGAGGACTTGGTCTTGGAATTTTATGGCGGGCACAAACAGAGCATGCAGATACGAATCTATGGACATCAGAAGCGACATCTTCGCGGGTTAAAGCTGTGATGGGACAGATGATGGACGAAAAACCTTTAATAAACTGACGGTAATAGTTGGCAAACCCGATGAAGCGTTGTGTAGCCTTGAGGCCAGTTGGTAATGGCCAGTTGATAATATCCTCTACTTTTTTGGGATCCATTTGAAGGCTGGTGCCGGAAACTATGTAACCCAGAAACGGAACTTGTGAACATTCAAAAAGACATTTCTCCAGTTTACAATATAAGGAATATCTTCTGAGACGGGAAAGAACAGTCTTAACATGAAGACGATGAGAAGATGTATCAGATGAGAATATTAAAATATCGTCCAGGTAGACAATCACGAACTGATACAGAAGGTCCCTGAAGATCTTGTTGACAAAATCTTGAAAAACTGCTGGAGCGTTGCAAAGTCCAAAAGGCATCACTAGGTACTCATAGTGCCCGTCACGGGTGTTAAATGCTGTTTTCCACTCGTCGCCTCTCCGAATGCGTATCAAGTTGTAGGCTCCTCTGAGATCTAATTTGGAGAAGATCTTGGCCCCTCTGATCCGATCGAACAGTTCTGTAATTAAGGGGAGAGGATAACGATTCTTGATGGTGATGGCATTAAGACGGCGGTAGTCTATGCAAGGTCTTAATGAACCGTCTTTCTTTTTGACAAAAAAGAATCCAGCTCCTGCGGGTGAAGTGGACTTTTTGATAAATCCTCTTTGAAGGTTGTCTGAGATATACAAGGACATTGCCTTCGTCTCGGGAAGAGCCATTGGATAGACTCTACCCTTGGGAATAGTTTTGCCGGGAACCAGTTCGATGGGACAATCCCATGTCCGATGTGGCGGGAGACTCTCTGCAGCAGTCTTGCTGAAGACATCAATGAAGTCCAAGTACGGCTCTGGTAGTTTGACCTGGGAGTCCAGAGAGAGGCAAGAAAGGCGGTTGGGAGGAAGTACTTTCGAAAAACATCGGTTGAAACATGAAGGACCCCAGGAGGTTACTTGAGCGTGAACCCAATCGAATTGTGGTGAATGTATTCTGAGCCATGGTAGTCCTAAGATGATAGAGTTAACGGACTGCGGAATGACCAGGAACTGAATCCCTTCTTGGTGAAGAACCCCTACCTGCAACTGAACTGGAGCGGTGATGTAGGTGATGGAACCGTTGCTGACACGGTTACCGTCAACTTCAGTAAGAACCAATGGTTGCGGCAATGGAGAGCAGGGTATGTGAAGCTTGGACACCAGAGTGGCGGTGATGAAGTTCCCTGCAGATCCAAAATCCACAAATGCAGAACAATCTAGGGAAGCATCCGAAAACTTGAGGGTGACTGGCATCAGAAAACTGTTATCTTTCGAAGGAGAGAGAGAATGGAGACAGGAACCTAGAACAACCTCCCTGGTGTTGCCTAGGCGGTGGAGTTTTCCGGCTTCTTTGGACAAGAAGACAACAGATGACCGGATTCTCCGCAGTATAGACACAAACGGTTCTTAATCCGACGTTCCCTTTCATCCCAAGACAAACGAGAGCGTCCAATTTGCATCGGCTCTTCGGCTGGAAGAACTGGAGATTGAAAGCGGGGAGCCAGGCGCACAGTACGGCGACCTTGGGTCTTCTCCATAGAACGCTCTTGATGGCGAATGTCTACCTTGACACTCAGAGAGACCAAATCGTCAAGCTTGGAAGGAGGATCTTGGGAAGCCAGAGCGTCCTTGATAGGCTCAGACAAGCCTTGCCAATAGGTAGCCGTTAGAGCCTCATCATTCCATCCTATTTCTTAAGCTAAGGTGCGGAACTGAACAGCGTATTGACTCGCTGTAAGGGAGCCTTGACGAAGAGCTAACAGACTAGATGCAGCCGAAGACACTCTTCCGGGCTCATCAAATACCTTTCGAAAGTTCTCGATAAAGGTGTCCGAATGGAGGAGAGATCCATCTCTCTGCTCCCAAAGTGGGGAGGCCCAGGCTAGGGCTTGTCCCATCAGAAGAGAAATAATATAAGCTACCTTAGCTCTCTCGGATGAGAAATTCTCCGGTGTCAATTCGAGTTGGATGGAGCACTGATTCAGAAATCCACGGCATCCCTTGGGATTACCGTCATACTTCTCCGGGGTAGGAATCCGCAGAGTTCTGGAAGTAGCAACAGCTCCGGTAGGAAGCGCAGAGGCTGGAGCAGGAACAGAAGCAGGGGCTGAGGCTGGGGCAGCCGCCTGAGGGATGCTCAGGGAATCCAGGCGAGAAATCACCCCTTGTATACATTGTAGGAGTTGCGCTTGGTTGGCCTCTTGCTGTTCTACCCGTACTCCTAAATGGATGAGGAGATCTCGGGCCGAAGGTTCTCCGGTACCGTCAGTCATGGCCAGAGTAAACTGTCAGGCCGTAGGCCTATGGATACTGAAGTGGAGCAAACACTAACCGGTATTGGCGCTACTGGTCTAACAGGCGCGGAGTCTAACGTGCCCCTGGTGTTCACCAGGAACCCCCGCAAGGAGGTTTGGACTTTGCTGCACAGGGCACGCAGGTCGCGGTACTATTAGTCAGTCACCAGTGTAGTGTAGAAGGGTCAGACGGTCCGGGTCACAGCAATCGGGAATATCAGGAACAGAGGGTAATCCAAAGGAGTAGTCGCCAAGCCGAAGTCACAGAACAGTATGGGTCACACAGAAGAATGGAATGGTCGCCAAGCCGGGGTCACAACAGGTAATCAGAAAGCAGGATACTCAGAAGAATGGAGAATACGGAAGCCAGGAACACTGGTGGTGAACCTGTTACTCTGGCACCCTAATGGCGCCAGAGACAGGTTTAAATAGAGGTCTGGATGCACTGATTGGGGGAGAGGAAGAGGCGGAACTTGTGGGATAGCGGCGTCCCGTTGCACAGCAACGGGACAGAGGACAGGGCGCATGCGCCCGAGAACCCGGAAGTGAAGTCCCGGAGCGGCCGACAAGGAGATCAGACGTCCGTTCCCCGTCTGACAGGGGATCAGCGGGGACGGCGTCTGACAGGGACACACCTGGTATGGACACAAGCGACATTTTGCACTACCAACATTTATAAACTATTGCGCTGGTCCTAACAATTTATGATTTGCACATTCCAAGTTAAATGTATTTTTACAACGTTAAATATGTTAATATGTAAAACAATATTTTTACAATAAATACTGTTGCTTTTCACAAACCTTCATATACTGGTCACTAGGAACTTCAATTATAGCATCACAGGTGTCAGGTATTATCATGCCAAGAGCTTGAGGTGAAATAGCCATACTGTATTTCAGATCTGCCAGTGTTCTCCCTGTTGCCAAAAATCGTAGTGTTGCCACCAGTCTTTGCTCTGGCGACATGGGTCTCCTTAAATGGGTGTTCTCCCTCTGGATGAGAGGGGTTACAAGTTGGAGCAGGTTCTGAAAAGTAGAATCATTCATACGAAGAAAATTCTTGAAATCATCGGGGTTGTTGTCCCGTATCTCCTGTAGCAGGGGCATATGGCAGAACGTGTCTCTCCTCTTGAACCACTCTTTGCTCCAACAAGATCTATTCTTTCTCCTTCTTTCTCTTTGGTTCCGTACCAGCAGTCTTCTTGCCACAGTAAGCATGAGAAGTGCAGCTGCTTGTTCTTGTTTTGTAGCCATTGCACGTTTACAAATGGGAATGAATGAAGGGACAGTGTAGCCTTCGGTTTTTAAGCTGTTTTGGGAGGTAACTATAGTGCAGAGTCCGCCCCTTTATGCTAATGTCTCCGGTATCTCGTACATTTCCCCGCAAATGTCGCTGCAGTGTGTACGAAATTAAAATCATTGCTCACGACAACATGGCTGTAAAAAGTCGGTAAAGGGACGTCCGCTCTTCCCTTTCTCGTTCTAAACAAGGCTAGTGTGTATGCAGTCCAAGGACCAAACGATCGGACCATCGATCCCATGTAAAATCACTCGGCACTCGGCATAAAAATTTCTGTAGTGTGTACCCAGCTTTACATTGGCCAGCGATTAGGAAAGCAAACATATCACACATAAAACAAACAAGCAATAACAACAAAGTACATTTTTAAATCAGTTTCTTTCTAACCTACACTAATACTTACCACAGATTAACATTTACCCTACCTGGTTGTAAGACTACAGGTATGACTTGACTCCTTGAGTGGGCTATAGTTCTTCCTCTAAATATTTATTGCTATGAGGTGTGCAGGCAACTGTTGGGAAACTTCTGAGACTTGTGTGCCTTCTTTGTGGGTGTCTATGTGATTCCCCATTAGGCGGCCCAAGTCTCTTTGCTTTCGCTCTTGTCATTGTACAGTCCCTTACTTGGTGTCCTGTTTTATGGCATCTAAAACACTTCTTCAACTCATGTTGTTTCTGTTCCTTAATCCAGGTGTTATTATCCTGTGGTCGTGTGTGCAGTCCCTCCAGTGCTGGGATACTTGCCATCATTACCTTATCACTTAGTGTCTCTTTCTGTTTATTTATTCTTCTATCATGTCCTATAGCTGACTCCCTGAGAACATTTACGGTGATTCCTTTCCAGTGTGGTAATGAATTTTGCACCCTGCTTTTCAAATTTTCCATGAGGCCATTCATTAAGACTATAACAGCAACCTCCCTGTAGTGTACATTATCTTTTATGTCTGATACCACAGTGTATTTGGCCATCGCTGTCAGAGCTCTGTGAAAATAATCTGTTACATTTTCACTATCCTTTTGTTTGATAGTAAAAATTTTACTCCAGTCCACTACCACAGGAAAGTATAAGGCCAACTGAGAAATTATGCGGTTAATATTTTCATGGTTATCACCCTCTGTTGAAGATCTATCCTCCTCCAACATACAATCCTTAATAAACTTTTGTATATCAGTATTGAGAGGAAGACAGGTCTTCAACACTACTCACCAATCGTTATTAGTTGGCTCGTACACATTACCATAATATCTAATAAACTTCTGACATTTGGCCAAACCTTTTCTAGGATCAGGGAAATCAGACAAAATTGAAAACATTTCAGACCTAGTCCATGGACCATGCTTTGCTACATGTTTTAAGGGAACTTCACCATCTTTGTTCGCCTTCCCATTAGGAACTGCTGTTGTGCAAACAGGATGTAAGCCTACCAAATCATTATATTCTGAACTAGTTGCTGGAATTGCTGTTGCAGTATAATGGATGTTTCCCCCTTTGTTAACATTTACATTATTATCACCACTTTCAGGTCGCTGCCCCTGCTGGTGGGATCGTTCCTTTTCTTTGTCCTGAAACATTACTTTTAACATTACTTAAAACAACATACAAGTTACTAGTTACAGTTTTTACATTTTTGGTATCGGCTGTACTTACCGCCCCGACCAAATTTGGCGGGGGCACGCTTGCGCTCAGTGCTCCGCGCTTTTCAACGGCTATTTCCACTATGCACGCGCTTTTCGCCACACTTACTTCCGCTGTGCACTCGCTGCTCTGCCACGTGTTGCCACAATTTTAAACAATCATCATGTTTAGTTCTCAATTTTGTTGATCTAATCAACCACATCTTTTCTTTAACGTTATTCAGTACCTCTGAATTAAAACTCCCTATTGTTGGGAGAGGCCTAACACAATCCTTGGTCATCTTGACCCATGTGTCGCAATACGCCATTGCGTATGCACCATATTTCTTGCACATAAAAAATCTTGCTGAACCAATAAGGCCTTTCTTAGGCAGTACATCGGCCATCTCTAGCGTGTCTGCTTAGCACCCATGTTAAACAATATCAGGCCCCAGGAATATCACAGTATCCAGCCACTACTTTCAACACTCTGCCACCCGCAATCTACCGTTAGAATTATTTACCGGTTTGTGGACATATTTGCTACAAGCCACGTCCACTCGCTTCCTCTCGTACTAAACAAGGTCCCCTAACACAGAAATATCAATGCGGACTAAAGGGCTATCAGCTCCTCGATTACCCTTGACTCTCCAGCAAATCTGTTGAGTTTATTACAACTGGCAGCATCTGGTAAAGTCAATTACCGGCCTTGCCAACATAATTCCTCTCCGCTGCTCTCCCAAGTCACAATCACAGCCTTGCTTGCCATGCGGACCGATCGCAACGCTTAAAGATACTAGTTATCAGTAAACGTTGCGATTACTACTGGGCGCACCTTGCGAAAACCCCCTTTGTTTCCACCACCAATATACCGTACACAAGTTGGGCACCTGCCTCGTCAGACAGCAACTGACACTCTATTCAACAATAGATCAAACCTTAGTGTATTTTAAGTCACCAAATCACACGACATACACCTTTTCTGCGCATAAAATCATGTTCCCAACAATAGTAATAACGTTTCTGAGGCTTTACCAAGTGATTATACTATACATATAACAAACTATACAAATGACTGTTTAAACACGTAGCAATATCACCGGAAGTTCACATACGCTAAGCAGGAAGTACAAATACGCTATGCAATGCAATAACTTTTAAAACGCAAAACGACAATAAAAAGAAACATTTTTCTTTCTTGTCCCTAGATTCAAGTTAGCGTTCCTTTAGATTATGCAACAACGGACATTCGGTTTCGCAACACAGAATGAACAACAGGTTTTGAACACATTGCGTTCTTTCCCGTATGTGACGCATCTTCCACACTTTGTTGAGGAACCGAAATCCGTATGCGTTGCGTATCTTTCGGTAACGTAACCTCACCGCTAAGAGCCCCCAAATTATTAAAGTAATTCTAGTTTTCAGATAAGCATTGTCTAAGTGATCGTGTTGTGTTGCCAAAGCACAAAGTATGTATTGAACTGCTAAAATTTGCATCTGCTAAAGTAAATTAATTATAATACAGTACAGCTGATATCAAAGATAAATACATACATACCGCCGCACCTTTCGCTGCGCAACTGCGCTCGCTTGTACCAGCTTACAGTACTCCACTCCAGAATACTGTGGTCAGAGAAGTCTGGGATAATACCAGCTAGAGCTGTATTATATACACTCAGTGTTACAGTGAAAACAATGCAGATGGTGTGGCCTGCTTCTATTGGTCCAGGTATCAGGAAGGTCCAGTGTGCTGCAGGTCATAGGCCAGTTCAAACCATAATATCCAAAGGTGGGGGTCATCTCTGATGAATAGGGGATTAAAATGATACTAAACATGACACAATTCCTGCAATCTGAACCTCAAATAACACTAAAGTGTACATATAATCATAATATATAAGTTAATAATAAACTAAATACTATCTGCTCATAAATCACTGTAGAACGGAACCAATATGAATATGAAATATATACATACCTAAATGTTGAGTGCGAGTGTGTGCGTGCGTATTTTACCATGCGATTGCGCTATGCCACGTGTTACGTGACATACTGATCACAATCGCACAGCAAAACAATATTAACCAATATACTTTCATTCATCCAATTATACGACTTCAACACTGCAAGTACCTTAGGCATCCATTCCGGCAGTCGGAATGGCTTTCTCACTGCATTCCCCATCCATTCTGGCAGCCATAATGGATGGCTGAGTGCATTTCACACCCGGAATGGAGTGCTGAGTGCATTCCTCATCCATTCCGGCAACCGGAATAGATGTTTAGGGTATTGTAAACACCATTCCACCCCCGGAATGGATAGGGATTGCACTCAGCACTCCATTCCGGGTGTGGAATGCACTCAGCCATCCATTCCGACAGCCGGAATGGATGGGGAATGCACTGAGAAAGCCATTCCGACATACATTGAGGCAGTTAGAATAGATTACTGGAATCTATAGGTGGGCTCTCCAATATACATATATATCTATGCAATATTGTAATATGTGCCAAAGTTGTCACACATATTCCTGAGAATATATCTGTGTAGCATACCAAAATGCAGTATACAGGCCTGGAAAAGACAGCCATCTTTACTCAAGACACAGCAAGCAGCAGAGGGTGCTATATTAAGCTGACACATTCCGGCAGTTCCGGATTTAACCCAAAGGCCCACAATATGAACACACATCAAGCACTTTACAGTGGCTTCTAGTACAAAGGTATCTGTAAGGAAAAGAGGCTTATTTTACACAGACGTACTAGGGCCCGATTCATCAAGGAACGTAAACGCACACGCATCTGCGTTGCATACTTTGAGTGACGCAAACAGGTATGCGAGTGAAATAAGCACCTCAAACAGAAAAAACACACCCTCTTGTGGTCCACTACACATAAGGGACGGAAATAAGCAATGCAAACGCTATAAAACACAGCCACCTGCGGATCTTTAAACATGGTAGAAGCACAAGCGACAGCTCTCAACTGATTGACGGCAAGCTAAGCAATGTATACTTAACTCCCACTGTGGGAGGGGCCAACAGTTTGTTTACACACAACACAACACAAATGCCTGGGGCTTATTTTTACGAGATAGCTCTTTACTCATTAATCACTGACAAATAACAATGAGGTGCAACACTCTGAATGTTGTTTTTCCTTTGCAACTAATTAGCATAATACACACTTTTAACAAACACATTGCTCTCAATCTTTTTGTGTTTAGGATTTCAAGTCGTCGTATAGTACGCAAAATGCATGGACATGCCTACATTAAAAACACATGAATAACGAATGTATCAAAATGTATGTCGTGTAAATACAACTTGCCTTTTCAGCAAAATGCATAGCATACTCTTCCATAAAGGATACACACAAGAGTGTATACAACCTCCACACAGAGGAAGGGTTTCTGTCTGGATTAGAACTCAGGAATGAATGTATGCAAAGTGGGACAGCTACCCACTAGCCCAACCTGAGATGTGAGAAAACACAGAAAACACAGACACCTCACACTTAATACTACTCTTCATTATTCACACAAATTACTCACAAAACACCCATCTCACAGGGAGCTCACTGGTTAGGACTTTGGACTCACAACACAGCAGACATGAGTTCAAATACTAAGCATACCCAAAACTAATGTGTGGACAGGAATCATTATGCTAACAAGAAACGCAGGAACTTCACACAATGTATTTTTTTTTTTTATTAAATTTTGATTTGTTATACATGCTCAACCACATTCAAAAAAAATGCACTCATATGTCTCCTGTATTGTTTGAAAATTATTTTTTGGGGTGAACTTTAGAACAGCCTCAGGGCTCACACTTCACATGTACATTATTATGTGCATGCTGACATTTATTACTACAAATGGACTAAGAGGGGGGGTTTGTAGGGGTCAGCCTTCTTTGAGTTAAATGCAACATTGCCTGCAAACCGACTTTCATCTGGATCCACGGCGTACACGTTATGTCATGTAATCTGCTTTATCCAAACACAACGCTCACCACACTCCAGTACCATGGTCCTTTGCTTCGCTTGCACTTCTGCCTTACACCACTTACGCCACTTCTAGGTACACTTTCGAGGTTCTCTTCAATGTGTGACTGTCCTTGCTTTGACACTTGAAGCTAACCTTGGTCTATCACTACAATGGCACATGATTTGGGGAACTAGTTAATGATCTATGGCATTTGACATATACCTTTTGGAATGATTCTTGCCCCCAGGGCACATTATTTATGTGTCTGCTATTATTACGGGTGGCCTACCTCTTGGAGGGGTGGGTTGGTGGTGGAGGGCACATGTTCCTTTTGGATGACATGCAAACAGCTAATAAAAAAACTTTTATGCTAGTGATTTGATGCTTGAAACAAACCATCTTGCTTAAATGTTCCTCTTTTCGGTTTATGATACATATTCTCTTTTATCCTTACACCCACATGTTGTGTAATGATAATAATAAAGACACACACACCGCTGTTTTTGAAAACAAAACTTATCTATTTTTCAAAGGCTTAAACTTGCCTAAACTATGTACATATATGATCAATTATTTACTATAAATTATAAAAAAAATAAAAAAAAAATATTTGTACAACGAAGCCCAGTAGGCCAATGTGGCCTTCCAATTTTCCACCAATTGGGCCAGTTGCTGGATGTTGGCCTCCAGGTTGGCAATGAAGTGGCCCATTTGGGCCAACAATTGGGCCGCAGTGGGTGTTGGGGGTTGGCACTCCCCAAATTCCTCATCGGGTGCTGAAAGAAACCAAAATAATATAATAAATATACATTCCAACCTAATTTACCAAACAGACTGGACTTACTTTACATGTGTACTGTTACATTACTTTCAAATGTAAGGGCTCTAGCTACAATACCATTTGGACGCACATTAGACGCTGAGAAGTCTTTGGAGTAGCATTTTGATAGATGTACTACATTCTGGTGATCCCCGGGGAGAGGGGCGTGGACGGGGTTGTCTTACCATCATTATAGGCCACAGCCCAAACCACTACAGTCGCCCAGTACCTACCAAACCACTCACAGGAACTAACAATATTTTCTTGTCAATTTGATTATCCGCAAGCAAACAAACAATACTGACAAGTTGAACAGGCTCTTGGGCCCATTTGTGTTGTCCCTGGCCTGTGTGCCTATGTGTTAAGATGGCTCTGGCTGATCTTTTTTGGTTTACACAAGCTCACATTTGGATGTCCATTATCATTGCAACCTGTGCCATAAATGTCATGTTTTATTCCACATGTGTTAAAGCAGTGATTAGTTACAATGTGTAAATAACTACATTTAAGTGGTATCAAATTCAAATTAAACTTTATTTTAAACACTTACTATCTACTATGGGCTCAGCACCTTGACCCAACACCAGCTGGCTGAAGGCCTCCTCAAATACTCCGTGTGACTCAGGCTCCTCCACCGACCAGTCACCAGCCCCAGAGGCAAGTTGGGGGAAGAGTTTGTGAGGCTGGGAGCCCTCCTCAACTTCCTCCTGACCCTTGTCCTGCTCCTCCGCCTCTGGTGAGGATTCGCTGTAGGCCTCCGCCTGGGCTGACACCTGTCTGTGCTCATCCTCCCCCGCCTCCTCCTCCTCTGGCGCCTCCACCACAGCTGGCAGCTCCTCCTCCTCTTCTACCACAGCTGGCGCTGGCGCCACCTCCTCCTCCTCCTCTCCCTCTACCACACCTGCCGCCTCCTCCTCTCCCTCCACCACACCTGCCGCCTCCTCCTCTGCCTCCACCACAGCTGGCGCCTGCGGCTCCTCCTCCTCTGGCTCTATCACCGGCCGTCGGTGTTGCTGGCGTTCCCACCGTGCCCGGTCTGTTGGAAATAACTATATTTTAAAACAACCTAATGTTAACACATTCACCAGCTTTATCCACAAATAGTATTATGACAACCAGATGATCATACATGTTTATTAAGGTTTGCATTGGCAGTAGACAGAAATATTAGTTAATACCAAAGCAAGGAGGTAAACATGATGAACATCAAGCATTTCACATGACCTGTCACAAATGTTTGTCTTTTGCATAGAGATGTTGAATTTCTCAGTGGCCTAGTGGTCACCACTTTGCTCTCACAGCACTGGGGACAGGAGTTCAAGTCCTTGATTATGTGTTCATCTGTATGGATTATTCCAGTTTTCACTATACTTGCATGTGTTGTCTACCACACTCCCAAAACATACCACTGGCCTGGTAAATTGTTTTTTTTATAATTTGACAGGACTCTGTGTGGAAATCTTTTGGTATTGAAAGTCTGCAACATACTATGGGGCAGGTATAGATGTGAATGTGTTATCTCAGTACAGCGCCAGGTAATTAGTTGTGGGATATCAAATACTGTGGATGATGGCAATAATATATAAATAGTCCTTTCTTGGGACACCCTCACAGTGCAAATAGCCAGTGGGAACATACACATCTTTGAAAATGAGCTAAGGTGTTTGGGTTTTCAAAGCTGCCCTTCAAACATGTTGCCAAAAATAAAAACACTTCTGGTACTCAATTATGGAAATGGTTTGGAAGCTTAGGTCAGCAAGTTACAGCACTGAGGTCAACAGTTGGAGAGCTAGAATCAAAATCCTGCATTAATGTATCATAACAAACCTCCATTTAAACCCATCTGCACCTGCATAATTTATGTAACCTAAATTAAGTTTATAAATAAATCATGTGGGAAAGTAGGGAAATGTAGGAGACAGGACCCAAAGCAGGTTGGGTGAATTGGAAGGATAATTACTTGTCCAGTGTGGAGAAAGATTGTTATGTAATGTAGTGTAGTGGTAGGCCATGTCAGGTGATTTGGGTGCACATAGTTGGATACATATACCCAACAAAATATCTTTACACTCGATTTCGGCGATTAATAGAGAACTCACTTCTCACAATCTCATGGCGTAGCTCCCGGAGCAGCTGCGGCTGACGGCGGCGGAGATCGCTCCAGCGCCGCTGGAGTTGGACTGTGGTGCGGTGCTTATTCAAGCGCCGGTGCAGATATCTGCGGACCCTTTCATAGGCCCGCAGCTTGACTTCATTGCTGACATATCGGACACTGGGTACCTGATCCATGGCCTCTGTCAGCACACTCAGCTCCCTTCGACTGAATATAGCTGCCCTCATTTTTAAACTTCAAAACTGCTATCTTGTGATTTACACAAAATGGAGGAGTCTGCGCTCCGATTGGCTCTCTCAGCACGTATGGGCGTGCGCACATCACACGCGGATCTTTCAGACACCTGTGTGTGTAATGGTTGCCTCTCCCACCAAGAACATGGCGGCCGCCAGCGATGAGACGAGTATTCTGTGCTCTGCAATTAGGAAGAAGAGTGTACACCTGGTTTATAATTCCAAACCTCCATTTAAACCCACCTGCACTTTGCTTATCTTCCTGTTCATTAGGTTATTTGCCAGGACAGGATACATTGAAATCGTGAAGAAATTTTGATGCTTTGCATAATAAGAAAACTACAAACAGTAAGTACAAAACTAAATCAGAGATTGTAATATATCCCAATGTTTTTAATATCCTAATGTAGGCATCTGTTTTGTCTGAAATATGTGTGTCCTAGCTGTAATTAAACTGCTATATAAAGGGCCCTTGCCATCACATTGTACATGGAAAAAATGCAATAGTAGCCTACAATAAGATAAGTTATTTAACCTTATCCATCTGGCACTCAATAATATTTGGATGTTAGCTTTGTTGAACAAATTACCTTTCCTTGTTTTGAAAATATTGTGTATATTTTTTTTGCCAGGCCACACCACACATTAGCCACTTTGATTTTAAAATACATTTGGCTTTTTGTGAAAACCTTTAAAAAGTAAGTATAAATTTTGAACATATCTTGGAGTATACCCCAATTGTTTTTATCTCCTAATGTAGGCATCTGTCTTGTCTAAAATATGTGTGTTCTAGCTGTAATTAAAGTGCTATATAAAGGGCCCTTGCCATCACATTGTACATTGAAAAAATGCAATAGTAGCCTACACTATGCTAACTACTTTTACCTTATCCATAATCAACACACTAATAAATAGCTGATTGCATTGATGGACACATGGCTCCAAATGTGAAAACTTATTTTGGCCCATAGCTAACAATTTGCATTTGGAGTGTTATGTGCGTATTGTCGCTAACCAATAACGATTGTTGAACCTCGATTTGTGTTTCCAACGCACAAAGATTTATTCGCAATAAGTAGAATTAATAGTAAATAGTAAATACAGCCATTACTTATCGCAGGCGCTATGGATCCAGTGCAGTCATTCAATCCTGAAGTCTGGGGACAAGATGTCTGCACACTGGATCACAAGCTGCTGCTTATAAACACAATCAAATACAGTAATACAATGAAGATGGTATAGCTTGCATCTATTGGTCCAGGTCTCAGGAATGTCCAAGGGGTTGTCAATCATTGGCTGGTTCATCCTAAGGAATCCAAAGGAGGGGGGTCATCTCTGCAGGGGGTATGCTCTGCTCTTCCCGCCAAGATTCCTTAGTCTTAAGTAGTTCATAATTCCCTATCATTCATAACTTGTGTATGCACTCTGCGATTCCCTTGCAGAGTGAACCAAACAGTAGGATATGTAACAAGGTTCATTATGATACCACTCATGATGTGATTCCTTCAACCCGTTCCGTGTATTTCACTAATATGCATGTAACTCTGATATAACATATAAATACTACTATATCTCGACATAACTGACTATGTGTTGCAACTACCATTAATGTGTACTATTTTATAAGTATGCGTGTTTGTGCGAATGTATGGTAAAAGACCGATTACTGTTGCTGCCACGTGTAGTGGATGCGTACGCCCTTTCACGCCGTAGCGTGCCCTTGTACGTCGATGCGTACCATACGCATCTTTTCAGACAAAGACAACCAAGTTTGCTAGACTTTAATTGAAATGACTTTATCCGATAAGCTGACTTCGACAGCTCCACCCTTTGATAGTGTACTAAACTATCACCCAATCGCCGTTTCAAGTTCAGGTTTATACAATACTTCTTCACAGACCAGGATCTCGGTATCTGGTACCACCCTTTCAGTCTCTTTCTCAGTGTTACTCCTATGAGACCGCTTTCCACACTTCAACACAGTAGGAACACATTTGACAACTAAACCAATTGCTAAGATGACACCCAGTATAAGGAGAAGGAGCTTACCTACACTAGCAACCATTTCCTGTACCCACTCCCCCAGACCGGAGAACCATTTCACAGGGCTCAACCACGAGAACCAACCCGCCACCTTTTCCCCGACCTCATATAACGAAGAATTGTGGCTCTTTCGGAATTCCCATTTCAGCTGCAAAATTTCATCCATCTTCCGGTCTATAACCTCTTTAGGGTCATCCGTATTATTAGTAATGTTCGTGCAACATTTAACACCAAACTGGGTGGCCAGTGTCACACAGTAGCCACCAGTAATAGAGGTGAGATAATTTAGTACCAGTCTATGTTGCACCAACTCCTTCTTGTACGCTTGTAGCTCCCTTCCAGTATACCTGAAAGTGTCATCATACATCTCGGTGATATTATCTATTAATTTAGCTAGGTCTTGGATATATTTAAAGTTTAATGTTCCCCGAGCGGTCCTGGTGAGTTCTAGAGCAACCATAACTTGGAAACCAGCAGTTTCACTAATCAATTTTGTAGCTATGGGTTCCTCACCAGGAATCATATTTCTCTTGCCAGCCACGGTGTTCATACTGTGTGTGTATGTATGGTGGTGATGTAGTCTTGTGAATACCAACCATTTCTTCATGAGTAATAGTCATGATTTCAGGAACCAGTTTAGCTAAGAAACACAAGCCCTTGGAACTCGGAGTCACCCAGGAATAAGCTTTCCTCCCACAAACAAAATACACATCATCAGGGAGAACATAAGGAGCAGTATGCCCATGAATTATATCACACAGAGTTTTGATAAAACTACCCATGCCCAGTGTCTCCATTTGTTCTAGACACGTGTCGGCATTAATGACATTTTTACATTTATCTGTAGAGACTTTTCCAATGGATACCTTCTTATGTTATACGCCCTAATTTGTGACTTCCATCAACATTCCTGCCTAGTAGTGACCTTGTGAGTCTTCCTCTAAAATGAGTGTGGCGAGCCATTGTCTGATCTGATAGGTCAGCCTCCCAATTCTCCAGGCGCTTTGCATGAGATATATTTAGGCACAGCAAAGATCTTCCTATGGAGTATTGTCGAAGCGTCAGACAAGGGGACCTAGTGTTATTGTACCTCCCGTCTATGGGCCTCCCACCCCTCAATTCGAGTACTTCAGATATGTTTAGAGGGAATGGCACTAGTCCTATATTATGCTGCCCTTGAGGCATGTGAGAGCACACCCAACACTCAGTTTGGTTTAGCACCTTACCCACCAGGGAGTGATAATCCTCCAAAGGATGCCCGCCTATATTCAGAGTACTGGGGGACTGGCATCGTTGGATGCATCTTTCTTCAACTAGGGAGTCGCAGAACTTGCAGATACAATACTCATCAGACAATAGCCCATCACACTGCCTCCGAGTTCCTGAGCTAGCAGACCTTTTCATAACCCCTGGACCAAGTTTGATAATGGGCTGCTCTGAGTATCCTATTAACTTTTCTTCGGCCTCCATTTCATCCGTATCACTCCCAGAACTCTCCTCCGTCCTCCATCCTCCTTCACAAAAATAGAATGTCCTAGAAAGAGTAAAAACAAGGAAAATCCTGGAACAAAAGAAAAACAAAAACCGCCACTCCATCGCTGGAAAGATAGTTCTGAGGCAACGTCTCTGGTTCAGGTGTCTCGACTGCAGGCTTTAGGTCTCCCGGAACAGGCTCACAAGTGACAGCTCTGTGTCGTCGGTCTTAGTTTTATCTTGCACTTTCTCCGGATTATGGACTCTCCTGCAGTGGGTGGAATGGACCCAAGTGTCTCTCTCTGCAACCTTCAGTGATGTAGTACTGGTCAGCAGCACTTGGTACGGGCCTTCCCAACGGTCTGTTAAACAACCTGAACATAAGAAATTGCGGATCATAACATAGTCTCCAGGTTCAACATCATGACAGTTTGTTTCTGGCATACCTGGTGGCAGCATTTTTAGTTTTTGTTGTTGTTGTTTTAGCTGTCTACTCATTCTTATAAGATATTGTACAGTCACTTCATTATTACACTTCAAGTCGTCTTGTGGACTCACGATCAAATGAGGTTGTCGTCCGAACAGTATCTCAAAGGGGGACAGATTAAGAGGAGGTCTAGGAGTGGTTCGAATGCTATGGAGGACCAAAGGCAAAGCCTCAGGCCATGCCAACCCAGTTTCAGCCATTATCTTACTAAGCTTGTTCTTTATAGTACCGTTTACTCTCTCTACCTTACCACTGGCTTGTGGTCGGTAAGGGGTGTAAAGTCTGATACTGATTCCCATGAGTTTACACATATTTTGAAAGATATCACCAGTAAAATGGGTACCCCTATCACTTTCAATGATTCTAATGATACCGAACCTACACACAAAGTCTTGTACAATTTTCTTTGCAGTGAACACAGCAGTATTAGTGGCTGCCGGATATGCTTCTACCCAACCGGAAAACACATCAATACACACTAACACATACTTTAAATTCCTGCATGGTGGTAATTGGATATAGTCAATTTGTATTACCTGAAAAGGTCCGTCTGTAGGAGGGATGTGGGATGGCTCAGTTGGAATAGTTTTCCCAACATTTTTCCTCAAACAAGTAAGACATGACATTGCTTTCTTACCAGCCTGAGAGGAAAATCCGGGAGCACACCAGTATGCTCTCACCAGTTTGCACATACCTTCTTTACCCAGGTGAGTCAGACCGTGTGCTGCTTCAGCCAGGCTTGGATAGTATGTTCGGGGAGCTACAGGCTTACCTTGTCCATCCCTCCAGAGTCCTGAAGACTCTTGAGCACATCCCTTCGCCTTCCAGACCGCCTTTTCCTGCAGGGAACACAAATCTTGCATTTCAATTCATTTCTGCATGTCTAATGTCTGAAAAACCATCATAGTCTCGGTCGATACAGTCATAGGTTGCCCTGCTCCCCATTTAGCAGCTTCGTCTGCCCTGTTGTTGCCCAATGACACTGGGTCTTCTTCAAAGGTATGGGCTTTACACTTTATGACGGCTACTGTTCTGGGTAACTGTATCGCTGTCAGAAGTCCTTTTATGTGTTGTGAGTGTGCCACTGGTGTACCTGCTGCTGTCGTAAAGTTTCTAAGATGCCAAAGGGCCTCAAAATCGTGCACTACCCGAAGGCGTACCTAGAGTCAGTATATATATTGGCTGATTTACCCTCTGCCAATTCACACGCTCTCCTTAGTGCTACTAGTTCCGCCACCTGGGCTGAGTGAGGTGGACCAAGGGGTTCAGCTTCTACCACATCCTGATCATCTACAACAGCGTAACCAGTACATAGCTCTCCTGTCTCTGTCTGTCTATGGCAACTTCCGTCTGTATAAAACGTAAAATCTACATTTTCTAAGGGGGTGTCACGTATGTCGGGCCTTGCAGTAAAGGTCTGATTCAGGTGTTCCATACAGTCATGTGTGTCAGTATTCTTGCCTAACTCATCATCAACCAGGGTCTCCTCACCTCCCACCCTTTGTGTCTCTAGAGACACATACTGAAGGTATGTAGCTGGATTTAAGGTGCCTCATCGTTTGATGGTGATGTTTGAGGGTGCCATCAGGGCTAGTTCCCACTTTGTGAATCTAGCTGAAGAAACATGTCTGGTTTGGGCTGAATTTAACAGAGCTGATACAGCATGGGGTGTATAGATAGTTGAAATATGTCCTAATACTACGTCCTCGCTCTTACTCACCAAAAGAGCTGTTGCTGCTACACTTCTGAGACATGTTGGGAGTGATCTTGCCACATTGTCTAATTGTGCACTGTAGTATGCTACCGGTCTGCTAGCGTCACCATGTTTCTGTGCGAGGACACCTGCTGCACAACCATCAGCTTCTGTACAAAATAGCTCAAAAGGCTTTTCATAATCAGGTATTCCCAATGCAGGTGCTCTCGTCAGACTATCTTTAAGATTAAAGAACGCTTGCTCTGACTCTTCTGTGTGTACAACACGTTCTGGTTTTGAGGAAGAGACTAGCTCCTGCAATGGTAATGCCAGAATAGAAAAACCTGGGATCCAGGATCTACAGTATCCACACATCCCTAAGAAAGTACGATTCTGCTTCTGGCTCTGCGGCAGAGTCATGTGTTGTATGGCCTCAATTCTGTCGGTTTTAAGGTGTCTTAGCCCCTTAGTGAGGCAGTGTCCTAAGTATTTGACCTTAGTCTGACATGGCTGTAATTTATCCTTTGCCACCTTGTGCCCTGTTTGTGAAAGATGAAGCAACAACAATTTAGTATCATGTAAACATGACATAAAAGAATTGTCACTCACCGGACTGTGAGTGCCATTTCTCCTGTGTTCAGGAACCGTGGCCGTCCGCCATCCTGAGGGTCTGCGCATGTGCAGCCCTTATGAAACCTTCAGTACCTGTTGCTTTTAATTAATTGGATGATCAGGCAACCCTCCCTATTTAAACCACCTGTGATCTTTACCTAGTTGCCTGATCTTGGAGTCTCATTCCCCATGAGCCTCTGAAGGTGTTCCTGTGTTTCCTTGTGTATTCAGCTCCAGCTGATTCCTGTCTACTACGATTGTGGTTTCCAGACCACTTCAACTCTCCTGTGTTCATCGTGTATGCACTTAGCTGATTCCTATCTGCTACTGCTGTCGGATCTCAGACCGTCTCAACTCTCCTGTGTTCATCATGTCTGCACTCAGCTGATTCCTATCTGCTACTGCTGCCGGATTCCAGACTGCCTCAACTTTCCTGTGTTCAGCGTGTCTGCTCTCCGCTGCCTCCGTTACTACTGCCGGGTTCCAGACCGTCTCAACTCTCCTGTGTTCATCGTGTCAGCTCTCCACTGATTCCTATCTGCTACTGCTGCCGGATTCCAGACCGTCTCTACTCTCCTGTGTTCAGCGTGTCTCCCATCCGCTGCCTTCGCTACTACTGCTGGATTCCAGACCGCCTCTACTCTCCTGTGTTCAGCGTGTCTCCCCTCCGCTGCCTCCGCTACTACTGCTGGATACCAGACAGCCTCAACTCTCCCGTGTTCATCATGTTTCCAGTTTTACTTACTACTGCTTCCTGAGTATTGCTCCTTTGATTACCAGTTACCTTTCGTGCGCTGCACCAACCTGATTACCGCTTCCATCCTCCAGTGGTCTCTCCTCCTGCTGGCGTTCAGCCGTTCAGGTATCCCTGCACTGCTCCTTGACAGCCTGCTCTCCTGAACCGCGGTATGCATACTTTCCATTGACTTTGCTATTGTGTTGCATATCCGTCTGGACTGTGTTGTGTTCATCTCCGGAGTCTTCCATCTACTGAAGCTATTGTTACTATTGACTTTGTTTCCTATTACCTGGATCTCTATAGTGACTTTGCATACTTCAAGCAGCGCTTGTCAGTTATTATTGTATTGTGGTTATCATCGTGGGATCAAGTTCCGTGTGCCACCCAGGTATCCTCTGTATTCCATTCATCTCCTCGTGCCCCTCCTCACATATATATAGCAGTGGTACAACTTGCTGAACGCAGACCAATGACTCCTGTTTCCCATTGGCACCAGTTTCAAGTATCCTCTCACATAAGCAGTGGTACAACTTGCTGTACGCAGACCACTGACTTCCCCGTTACCTACTTGCACCTGGAACCCATTCCTTCACTATAGACAGTGGTACAACTTGCTATACGCAGACCACTGACTTTCACTACCTCCTCTCTACTCCTGGACATTCCTCCTCACTATAGCAGTGGTACAACTTGCTGTACGCAGACCACTGACTCTCCTCACGTTTACTTGTCCATCTGGTTCCTCGTGTTCATACATCTAAGTCATTACCAGTTGCTGCTAGTCATAGACTTTCATTGAGCATTCTCTCACCATCTGCTGATTCTCCTGTTCCGTTGTCACCCTGCTACCAGAGGACCAAAGTACCAGCTATATTACTCTGGTAAGAACATCATCTGGTGATATCCTGGGCAAAGACTCCTAGTGCCCGTGACAAGAATCAGAGCACAACAACAAATCGTCCACATATTGAATTAGAACAGACCCATTGTGGGGTTGAAAGGATTGCAAACAGTCATGTAAGGCTTGGGAGAAAATACTGGGGCTGTCAATGAACCCCTGGGGTAGTCTGGTCCATGTGTATTGCACTCCCCTGTAGTAGAATGCAAAAAGGTATTGGCAGTCAGGGTGAAGAGGGACTGAGAAGAAAGCAGAACATAGATCAATGACAGTAAAATGACTGGCAGACGGTGGAATCTGCATGAGGATGACAGCTGGATTCGGCACTACGGGGAATTGGCTCTCAACAACTTTATTAATTCCCCTTAAGTCCTGGACTAATCTATAGCCCCTCCCCCCCATTCTTCTTCACAGGGAAAATGGGACTATTTGCTGTACTGGCTGTACGAATTAAAATCCCTTGTTGTAACAGCCTCTCAATAACAGGATATACCCCTAGTTCCACCTCCGGTTTTAATGGATACTGTGGGATTTTTGGAGCTATCCTACCACTTTTTAGATTGACCATGACAGGGGCTACGTTTGCCATCAGTCCAGTGTCCTGTCCATCTCTGGTCCATAGGGAACCTGGTATTTCCAGCAACATCTTTACTTGAGATGGACTTTGTTCTACAATAGGAGAGTGTAACATTAACCTTTGAGGGGTGTCCAATATATCCTGTACCTCATGTGCGACCTTCTCCGGTATATCTAAGAACACACCATCAGAAGTACAGTATATGACACATCCCATTTCACATAACAAGTCTCTCCCTAGCAAGTTAGAAACGAATGCTTAGTATGCAGAGGCCCAATAGTAACTTCAGCGGGTTTAGTTAGAGGATAATGTAACACTTTTCCCGTTACCCCCATAGCTGGAATGGTTTTACTGGTCACCTGTAGATTGAAAGGAGAGGTTATCACAGATCGGGCCGCCCCTGTATCTACAAGAAAAGTTTGTTTCCTACCAGCTATGTCAACTATCATTTTTGGTTCTTCACTCTGACTCTCAGTTAACATCACTGGCTGTAGACTACAGGTATGACCTGACCCCTAGCGCTGACTATTGATTTCCCACGCAGCATTTGCTGCTGTAATTTGCGCGGGTAGATGTGAGTCTTCTAGTCTATGTGAATCCCTCCTTGGAGGATATCTATGTGACCCTCCCTTCTGTGTATTGAGTCTTTCCTTTTTACAATCTCTCATGTAATGTCCTTCCTCGTTACAGTTGAAACACCTGATCACTTTAGGTTTCTTGTTATATGGGTTGTATGCTGGTGGTCGTGTATGCACCCCTTCTAGAGCATGTATACTTACCGTCATTAACCTATCACTTTTCTCTTCCCTTTTTCTAAAAAGGTTTTTGTCATGCTCCACAGCAGACTCCCTAAGACAATCTACCGTGACACCTCTCCAATTAGGTAATGTGGTTTGTACTCTCGTCTTTAAATTTTCTCTAAGGCCATCCATCAGTACTCCTACAGCTACCTCTCTGTGATGTGGGTCCTGACTTATGTTGGATATCCCAGTAAATCGTGTTATCGCTGCTATAGCTCTAGTGAAGTAATCTGCTGCTGTTTCACTATCCTTTTGTTCAATGGTGAAAATCTTACTCCAATTTACTACTACTGGAAAATAGATGGCTAAGTGTTTGACAATTTGTTCTATATTCTTTTGGTTAATCTCATCAGTCAAGGTGTCATCTTCCTCCAACAAACAATCTTCAATGAATTTTTGTATGTTAGTATTGGGAGGAAGACACGCCCTCAACACTACACGCCAATCCTTATTGGTTGGTTCGTGGGCATTTCCTAAGTCTTTAACAAATTTCTGACACTTAGCCAACTCTTTACTAGGATCTGGGAATTCTGTCATAATGGAACGTAATTCTGATCTAGTCCAGGGACAATGCATTGTAACATTTCTTAAAGGAACTACACCATCCTTATCTGATTTCCCATTGGGAACTGATATTGTGCGGACTGGGAACGCACCCTCTGGTACACTGACTTCAGGGGACACTACAGGATTTGCTGGTTCTAGATTTAGAACGCTTTTACTCCTAGTGATCACGCTACTCTCACCTATCTCAGCCATTTTCTCGTACTTGCGCTGAGCCTCTAGTACACTAACAGCATGGGCAATGGCCGAAATCACAGTGGGTTCATCTTCATTTTCAGATACACTTGATTTAAACTGGCTTAAAACAGGATACAACTTAGCAATTTTTCTATTTTCACTTTTAACAACGGCTGTACTTACCCCTCCCGCCACATAAGGTGGCGGGGGCGCGCTTGCGCTGAGTTCGCCACGCTTCTCAACGGTTACATCCGCCTTGCGCGTGCTTTTCGTCACGCCTACTTCCGGTTTGCATTTGCTGCTCTGTCACGTGTTACCTTCCATTTGCCACAATTTTAAACAATCATTATGTCTATTTCTCTTTTTCGTTGACTTGATCAACCATACTTTATCTTTTACAGTATTTAGTACCTCTGCATTAAAACTTCCTATTGTTGGGAAAGGCCTATCACAATCTTTGGTCATCTTGACCCACGTGTCACAATACACAGTTGCGTATGCACCAGATTTCTTACACATGAGAAACCTCGCTGAACCAATTGGGCCTTCCTTAGGCAGTACACTGACCATCTCTAGCGTATGCTTAGCACCCATGTTGAACAATATACCTTCTACCAGGAACACAGACACACCACAATGCTCTGTTCCTTCCGGCTAACAATTCCAACTCTGTTGCTACAATCTTTAATGCTCGGTGAACGTATTTTCTTTTGCCATGTTCACTCACTTTTCTCGCACCAGGCGAGGATCCCTAATACAGAAATATCACTGTGGGCACCAAGGGCTATCAGCTCCTCGATACCCTGGCTCAACAACAAAAATCTGTTGAGTTTATTATAACTGGGAGAACAAAGTCGATACAATCAACCAGCCTTTCCAATATAATTCCTGCTAGCTGCTTCACCAATTCGCACTAAAGATGCGGTTAGATCGCACTGCCTACCAATACTAATTATTAGCAAACCTTGCGATCTATTGGTAGCGCTTTGCGAAAACCCGGTTTTCGCATTCGGTATACCTGCCCTGTATACCGTCCTTCAGTTGGGCAATCCGCCTCGTCAGACAGCAACTGAGCACAATGAATAATGAACAGTGTATCTACGTTACAACATCACACACTATACACCTTTTCTGCGCAGAAAATCAAAAGTTCCCAACAACAGTAATAATATCTCAGAGGCTTTCACAAGTAATTATACTATACATGTATAATAACTATCAAAACGATTGTTTAACCACGTGGAAAATCTACCGGAAGTTCGCGTACGCACAGCAGGAAATGCACATACACTAAGCAATGCAATACAGTTAAAATGCACAATGACAGAAAAAAGAAACAGTTTTCTCTTTTGTCCCTAGGTTCTAGTTAGCGTGCCCTAGATAATACAAAACGGACATTCGGTTTCACAACACAGAGTAAAATTCAGGTTTTGAACACAATGCGTTCTTACCCGTTTATGACGCATCTCCACCCTTTGTTGCGGAACCGAAATCCGTTGGTCTTACGTATCGTCGGCAACAAAACCTCCAAAGCTCACGAGCCCCCAAATTGTTATGTGCGTATTGTCGCTAACCAATAACGATTGTCGAACCTCGATTTGTGTTTCCAACGCACAAAGATTTATTCGCAATAAGTAGAATAATATGCTCAAGCGAAGTATTAGTAAATACAGCCGTTACTTATCGCAGGCGCTCTGGATCCAGTGCAGTCATTCAATCCTGAAGTCTGGGGACAAGATGTCTGCACACTGGATCACAAGCTGCTGCTTATATACACAATCAAATACAGTAATACAATGAAGATGGTATAGCTTGCATCTATTGGTCCAGGTCTCAGGAATGTCCAAGGGGTTGTCAATCATTGGCTGGTTCATCCTAAGGAATCCAAAGGAGGGGGTCATCTCTGCAGGGGGTATGCTCTGCTTCTTCCCGCCAAGATTCCTTAGTCTTAAGTAGTTCATAATTCCCTATCATTCATAACTTGTGTATGCACTCTGCGATTCCCTCGTAGAGTGAACCAAACAGTAGGATATGTAACAAGGTTCATTATGATACCACTCATGATGTGATTCCTTCAACCCGTTCCGTGTATTTCACTAATATGCATTTAACTCTGATATAACATTTAAATACTACTATATCTCGACATAACTGACTATGTGTTGCAACTACCATTAATGTGTACTATTTTATAAGTATGCGTGTTTGTGCGAATGTATGGTAAAAGACCGATTACTGTTGCTGCCACGTGTAGTGGATGCGTACGCCCTTTCACGCCGTAGCGTGCCCTTGTACGTCGATGCGTACCGTACGCATCTTTTCAGACAAAGACAACCAAGTTTGCTTGGTTGAGATGACTTTATCCGATAAGCTGACTTCGACAGGAGTACACACTTAAGTGTGTTGTTGGCGGATTTGTACACAAAGATTAATATTTAAAGCACAATATAGGGTTTCCCACTCTGCAACTCTGAGTGTGCTATCCTTCATTTTGGTGTGTTGATAACCTCTGTTAACCAATGTTATGCGTCTAAAAGTGACGAGTAGTAGTAGGAGAATGTGGCAATAGTATTTGTCAAATATGTCTGTCAAAATGCAGTGGACAAACTCAATGTTCGTTAAATATACAAGCCACAATGTTTTTTATAATAAGGGGCATGTGTTTTATACATAGTTAGAAGTTTTTAAAATGCTACCTTATTTAGGGGGTGGATGGCGTTAGAATTTGTATTAGCACGTGACATTGTCTATAATTGTCTATACACTACTTATCTTTCAAATAGGAATATGTCTGATGCTAGTGGCAGTGGTGAGCAGGCACCAGGTCTGCCAAGTCGCCGCAAACACAATTTTACTGAGCAGGAGCTTGAAGTCCTCGTTGAACAAGTGCTGCATAGATTTCACAGTGACCAGCGGCAAATCACAGGACACGAGCGCAAAACACATTGGCACCAAATATTGCAGCTAATAAACGATATTTCTCCATATGTGCGTACAAAGATTGAAGTACAGAAAAGAGACTAATCCACATTCTAAACAATAGCCCTATTTAACTTGTCTGACTGTGTATAGTAGTTTTATAATATGTATAGATATAGATATAGATAAATATGGATATTGTGACAAAGTAGTATTAGTCAACTGTGAGGTGATGAAACCACCTTGTGTCTCTAAAGCATTTGTTCATCAGTGCCTTTGTTTAAAGAAACGAACAGCATGGCCCTCGGTCACATTTACATAATAAGTCTACCACATTATCCATGCTTGAAAAGGGCAAAATGTTTTTCAGTGTATCTGTTGTAGAAATTGGTGTGATTAACAAACGCGCACTATTTTCTTTTAAATTTTGTCTCATTTGGATTGTAAGCTGCTATGTGAGCCAATAATGTTTGTCTATTCCCCAGATGGGCAGACTATAAAGCACGCCTGAAATTGAAGCTAGCTAAACTGCACAGGCATGCACTAGGGACTGGTGGGGGTCCTCCACTGGATATTGCGTTAACACCCCTAGAGGAGCGTGCAAGGGCAGCAAATGCTCTGGTGGAGATTGTTGGGGTGGGAGACATAGACACTGGCTATAGCCCACCCCGAACAGGAGATGCCGGTCCACTAGGTACATGATGAGTTTGCTTAGTTAATGTCTGTGAAGGTTTGTATCTGTCTGAGGAAATGTGTAAACTCTCAGGATGTGTCTGAAGGATAACTTTAATTGCACAATGTCTTAGCCTATCAGATTGGAGGAAATGTAATGTAGACACAGAAGTCAAAATGTCTCTATATGTACAGTTTTGTGCGTAAGTAAAAAAAATAAGTGGCAATGTCTGCTTTTGGTGACTGTGAAGGGCTGCAAGCACATTAAATGTCATTTCAGACTTGACCAATGCTACATCAGGCGTACTTCAATATGTGTAAAAATAACATTATTGTACCGTACTGTTTGTATAGAATATCTTAGTGTTTGTATTTATTCTCTCTACAGATTCAGAGCAGCAGCCCGCTGCACCCGTCTAGGAAGTTGCCCATGATGTGGAGGCGTCTCCGGTGGATCCAGCTGAACATGTATGGGTGCGGTCACTCTCACACGCATCCCAAAGACTTCAAAACGCCACTGAAGCACAGAATGTTCACCTGGCACTAATAGCGAGCACTGTCCAACATACGGATCAACAATTTACCAGTCTCAATAGCACACTCTCCACTTTCATGAGCACACACACCACTTAAATGGATACTTTAAATACAACATTGTCAAATATCGCAACACTCCTGGGTGATCTCTTGCATGCCCACTCCCAACGCACCTCCGGCACATTCCCTTCTCCCAGTTCAGATTATTTTTTCACCAGCCCCCATACCCAGTTGGCTGGTGGCTCATACCTCCCTGTTGTGTCTGACTCCTACCTCCCTGTTGTTTCTGGTGCGTCCACCCTCCCTGTTGTGTCTGACTCCTCCCTCCCTGTTGTTTCTGGTGCGTCCACCCTCCCTGTTGTGTCTGACTCCTCCCTCCCTGTTATTTCTGGCGAGTCCACCCTCTGTGTTGTGTCTGACTCCTCCCTCCCTGTTGTTTCTGGTGCGTCCACTCTCCCTGTTGTGTCTGACTCCTCCCTCCCTGTTGTTTCTGGTGCGTCCACCCTCCCTGTTGTGTCTGACTCCTCCCTCCCTGTTGTTTCTGGTGCATCCACCCTCCCTGTTATGTCTGACTCCTCCCTCCTTGACCCAAGCCTATGTCATCTTATGTGTTTAGCATTTGCCCGTGGCTTTGGGCCACCCCCTGTCGTGGTCCCTTCCCAATCCCCTGTCCATGAGGCTGCACCTTTACATCGTCAGACACAATCCGTTTCCCGTGCAGGTTTGGCTGGTTCCTCTGACTCCTCTACATCACGGGTGACAAGAAGTAGGAGTCGGACACAGTCCAGTCCAACACCATATAAAAAGCCAAAAAAAAATGTATTTTTATTTTGGGGAATAAACCTTATTTAATATATTGCCAAAAATATATGTATATTTGTTTTACAATTAAAGTGTTATTTACTAATGAAAGTGTGTGTTTCTTTATTTGATATTGCATAATCTATTATGGTTTCTTTTAAGCAATACTTGTTCTCAAGTCTAAGCAAAGTATTATCTCAGAACACACGCCCGGAATCATTAAGGTTCTTTAAGGAATAGGTATCTAATTTCAGTGTGGTGTCCAAAAGGAAGGGCCAGATTGATTAAGGTTCATAAATGAAGAGAATCCTTATTACAATATTCTGCGAGAAACCATGTAAAAATGCAAGGGGAGTAAATTATCAAACGTTTTTTTGCAAAAGTTAAATACTGTCTGTATCTTAATATAGCGCACCAATACTTGTTAGCTTATTTGAACACGGAAATGTTAAGTTCATCTAGGACCTCTCCTACCCCCCAAAAAAAACTGCAAGCTCAATTTTTTTTACATACCTTTCCAATGCCACATGGTTTTGCCTGACTTAGTTACTGTCACACTTCTGGTATTAGAAACGGAACCCAATAGCCAGGTAGTACTGAAGTAAACAGGATTTATTTGATACAGAAATAAATCTTAAATGTCCAGCAAGCAAGTCCAAAATATCAACAGGATAAATATCCTGTAGAGGTACCAAGTAATTGTATTCCAAATCACAAGGGAGCAAGGTTCTGTGGAAGCATCTGGTTCAGACACAAACACAATACTCAAGCAAAGGCTGCATAACAGGAAGTGCCTTTTCTAGGCCCAAACAGGAAATGAGATCCAAGATGGAATCTTCCTGAGACAGTTCTGGCCATCTTGGATAAGGGCTATTGTAAGGGCAAGTTCATATCAGAGATCCAAGATGGAAACTTCATGAGGCAATCACGGCCATCTTGAATGAGGGCAAATCTAAGGGCAAAAACATAACAGTTACTTTGCCTTACCTTTCCAGAATGAATCAGGGCCATGGTTTGGTCAAGAAGACTTAAACAAGAAATTTATCAAGCTAAGCTTCGGAATGAATTCGCCTCAGTGTTTCTTTCTTTGTGTGAGTAAATGTTTTGAAAACAAACGTGCAACTACTACAGTGCCCCTTTATAGGTTGCCCAAATCATCCTGTAAAGGAAGAATTGCATTTGTAAACTGTAACCTGACACAAAGGAGCCACAAAAAACAGGTGCAAATGGCACCAAAATACTCTTAACAATTTTTGACATAATGCCACAGGGCAGGTATTGTTAACTACTACTCAGAACTGTTCTGATTGTAGAAAATGGCAAAATATTTAATAAGGCATTTGCCTTTAAGAATAGTGCTAATGCACAGTGTGTGGTACACCGTGCACCCTTTAGCAGAACGCTTGTTTTAATGTTACTTAATGTCCTTAATGCACTAAACACATATAGTTAGTGACTCAAATTGGGATATTAGGCGCACTTACCCCATCCACCGCTGTCATATCACGGCTACCTGGGCCCCTTCTGGTCGTCTGCAACATTCCCGTCCTCCACACCTCCATTTGAAAACAAACACACACTGTCTGTTCTGCTGCATGGGCGCGGGCATCTTGGCTGCAGTCAGGTGATCATTCCAGACCAACCAGAATCACCAGCTGTGATAATATGAACTGATCAGCCAATAGTTGTTTTGGACACCCTATTTAAACCTGCTGCTGTGATCTGTTCATTGGCCAAACACCACACTACTCTCCAGAGGATAAGGTCTTGGCTCCAGTGTTCTGGCCTGCATTACAAAAGCTGAGTTTATGACCACATTTCCAGACTGGTCATTCCCCTGCTATATTCGACAATCATCAATAACATGAGCAGGAAGATGATCCTGTCTGCTAGGTTCTTATTCAGTCCTACTCCAGCTAGTCCCAAGGGTCCCGAATCGGATCAAGAAATACAGACGACCGTGACATTTTTACACTATATAAGGGTGTATGTAGTCTTGTGTGAGCTGTTTGCTGTGTGCCTGGCTAATCATGTAAGAAGGACACTAAAAACATGACAGTTTGGATATGGTTTACTCTGGCAAAGAAACACACCCTCTAATCCAATTAAGTAGACACCACATTATCTACATCACCTAGTGATGGATATCCAAGAGGTAGTTTGTCACCCAAATTGCTCGATCCAGTCGTTATTTTACTCAACTCTATGGTCTGATTCCACAATTGCATGACAGTTTTAAACAATTTGGAAGCCTTAATACCTTATTTTTCCAAACTGACCTTACAGTTTATTTACTTATGAACACTGTGATTCATTCATTGCTATACTGGCCACGACACTAGGTTTTTGCTCCCTTCCAGTTGTGGATTAAATTTAAGCAAGGCCAAGCTAATTGACATCATGTGCAAATTATTATAATTGGTCATTTGGTATGTTGAGATTTCTTGTAAATACATACACACACAGGTACCCATTGCACACGATCACCGGGCCTGATTGATTAAGGATGTTAAAAGGTTAGTATCCTTATTTCAGTGTCCTGGACAAAACCATGTTACAATGCAAGGGGTGCAAATGTGTGTTGTGTTTTGCTCATAAGTTAAATACTGACTGTTTTTTCATGTAACACACACATAAGTTTAAATTTCAGTGTAGAAATAAGCTATTAAGTTTTTGTCAGACATGTAAAAACAGTTAGTGTTTAAGCCTTGTGCCAAACAAAACACACATTTGCACCACTTCCATTGTAACATGGTTTTGTCCAGGACACTGAAATAAGGATACTATTCATTTAAGATCCTTAATGAATCAGGCCCACCATCTATAAATCAAAAAATTAGGTTGCCTCGCATAACAAATCAAACATCAACAATAGCAACCAGACATTAAACCATCAAATGACTGTGTGCTCGGGCAGACACTCTTGGATTAAATGGTGTCCTTAAAGGATTTTTTACATGGACCCATCATCCTAAAGGGAAGTAATTTTTACCTGTTGGATTTGTAGTTCCCTTGGCCAAGCCATGGCCAAATGCAAGAGGTGCAAATGAGTCTTCACATTTACTAGCATGTTTAAACAGTCATAGCTTCTATTATGCCCCAAACTAACACAATTTACTATTTACACACACACTGACATATGATTTGAAGTCAAACCCAGCTGGAATGTGCCTTTTGTCGATATTTTATATTTACAGAGGGAAATCTAACAGAAATTTGGATTGTCTAAAAATTACACATTTATACACCACAATAAAAATTTTAACAGACATTGTCTGGGGCACCAAACATGTCAAGTGACTGCTGGCAAACAATGTGTGTAAGCAGACTAATGTAACTAGTGCTAATTTAGAATAACTGTGTTGGCCGTAAACTCAAGTTTCGCAGACTGGACCAATTAACAAACTCGGTGAAGTATTACTTATCACAACAATGAAACATTGTAAATACACCATGAAAAGGGTGTATACTGGATTATTTGCTGTTCCAAAGGTGGGTTACACATAATGTTAATCTGCCCTTGTAGCAAGACTCCACTAGCTTAGGACACTAACGCATTTCCCATCATTGTTGGTGTTGGATTTGTGTCTGCCATGTGGGTGTTGGGCCACTTTGAAACAAAGTGCCACTAGCACAAGAGAAAGATTGTTATCCTGTTTGGGGAAGGGCCAAAAGTTGGTAGTGTTTGTCGTAACGGCGCTAACATTTTAGATTTATTTATATACGTTGCAAATTTATAATTGCCTATATTGCTAAGCACATACCTTGTTCCCTCTAAAAGCTGAAAGTGTAATAGAAATTGCTACTAAGCAACCCAACACACATACAAACCTCCAAACTAACCTCATTCGCTATAACTGAACATTAACACCATAGAGTGTGTTTATGGTGTGTCTGTGGCAAAGCACAAAAGAACCACACATTTAAGTAAGATATTTTGAAAGTACACCTGTTCCACAAAAGTTATGAAAGCACTACACATGGATTTATGTGTTTACAAAGACGATTCACTGCACTATAGTAATGGTTAAAAATGGCATGACAACAGATTGCTAAGACATTTGCAGCATAGGATATCTTTATTACATACAAGAATCAAAACGTGCTACCAAAAACAGAGCAAAGAAGTTAATGGTGTGTGTGTGGCAAAGTTCCTTGGATGAAGAGATGACAATCTGGCCAGACTGAAGAGACATAAGCAGGCTTGGAGCTCTGGAGAAAATCTTTAACATGTAGTGAGACACAAATTGCACAACTCCAAAATCCACGCCAACGCGCCCTGTTGAATCGGAATCAAGCATTTAATATGGCAATATTAGCTCTCAAATAACTTGCATTTAGGTATCTAGTGGATGACTTGTTAATCAAGAAGTTTACCACTGTATTGAAATGTGTAAAAAAGCAGGTAATAATCTACACAATAGTGTCTAATAATGGCTTGTGTGTTTGAGCTATATCTTTGATTCTGAATGTACTATTTGACATGATTGCAAACCACAAAACCATAGGTAACATAGCTAGCATATGTTTGGTTTGCACACCCACACATTCCAGGCTTAGTAACGACATTATTGTATGGAGCACACTCACTTGATAGTCACAATTTAGTGCTGATAACACTATACGACTTACATTTGTCAACACCCTTCACCATGGCAACATCCACCAACTCAAAAGGAAAGTGCAATGGCACAAAGGCCAGCACTCCAGGCCAAGTGTAATATACAGCCTGTAGATATAAGAATAAGAAACAAAGTGTGAAAAATGACCACTACAACACACTATATGTGCCGAACAATAACCTATAAACCGCACATGGTTAAATGACCAGAGTTAGGGTACATTTAAAAAGTAACAATTACGCAAACACATTATGACACTAGGGGACATCGACATACTAGACCATTAGTGCCTTTTGTGACTTAGCTAATACAAGCATCAAGTGTGCAAAGTCTGGACTGGGCAAACTGTAGCAAACATTTAAACCAAACTTTGTTAATGTTGCGACATTAGGCTGTAGATGAAATCTAACACACTAAGGTGCATTTAGAAAAAGACATTGAGGAAAAACTTAGAGGCATGAAAATATACTTTCTACACACATTGTAAAGGTTAAATACAGGTTGCCATGCCTTTTTTCATATTATTACCAATATTAGACATTTCACTATCACACCAGTCCATGTATATTCATATTGACATTTGGACTTACCATACCTTATATAATCTAACCTTGAATAAGCTTGCAGATGATTTGACCACACAGCTTTGAAATGTGAAGTTAGAAAAAGTGCAAACAAATACATTACCTCAAAAATAACGTCTGACAACATAGCTCCTGAAGTTGGAGCCACGCACTGCTTCATGAGGGGGGTGTACTAGATCTTCCTCCTCTGTCTCCGCCTCCTCCGCCTCCACATCCTCCTCCTCCTCCACCTCCGCCTCGTGCACCCCAGAAACCTCGTCCATGACCCCTGGTGCCCCACTCCTGATGGCAATATTATGGAACACCACACACAGAGCGATAATCCTACACACCTTCCTCGGCTCATACATGAGGGCGCCACCAGACTGGTTAAGGCATCTAAATCGAGCCTTAAGAACACCAAAGGCCCTTTCTATGATCGATCTGGTGGCCCTATGAGCCGAGTTATAGGCCTCCTCCTGCTCTGTGTCTGGGTTCAATATAGGAGTGAGGAGCCAAGGGCAGGAGGGATACACATTGTCTCCTATGTAGGAAGAGAGGAAAGACAAAATAAATCTAGATTAATACCATTTAAGAGTACAACTATACCTGAAAAAAATGTAATGTTAACATTCTACTATATGAGGCCAAACTACATTCTATCCTAAATAGTAAGGTTACAAAGTCATAATACTGTATAATTAGCATCCTAAGAAAACTAGCCATGTCTATTAATGCCTGTAAAACAAAGGTCAATTCACATTGGAGATTGGCAAAGTACACCTAACTAATAATTACACACCTGGCGGAGTCTACTATTCACAGGACACATACCTTTTACTAATAGGTGACTTTCAGTAATAGGCCTACATTACCATTATATCTCTCACTATTCAAAACATTGATTCAATCACTCTATAGTAGCGGAATCTATAAATACAAGGCACATGCACTATCTTACACATTGTGTAACAGTAACATCTCAAGTACAATATTATACTTTAACAATCTATGTCTGCCATACAATATTACTAACAATTTAGAGTTGGGCGAACCATTATTTGCACATAATTACCAAGAAGCCACGCATCTCTGTGTGGTGTGGTGTGACACCCCCTTGCCTCTGTTGCAATCTAGGCCATAACCATGAGTTACGAAATGCATAGGAATCATGGGTACTCCCAGGCCATTTCGCAACCAGGTTTCGAATCAGGAGAGACGGGTCACATATGGCCTGGACATTTATTGAGTGGAAATGCTTCCGGTTCATGTAAACCGAAGCATCTCCACTCAACGGCACCAGTGCCACATGCGTCCCATCTACAGCCCCTATGATGTGCAGAAAGCCAGCTATGGTGGCAAACTGCTGCTTGATTCGCACAAGAGACTCCTCATCGAGTGGCAGATGGATAAACTGCCAGAGCCGCGACTGAAATGCCCTCAGGACAACCTCCAGCACATGGCTGAAGGTCGCTTGGGACATTCCTGCCGCGACCCCGACTGTGAACTGGTATGACCAAGTAGCACAGAAGTGCAGTACCGCCACAAGTTTGGTCAAAGGCAGTACTGCTGTCGGGATGACGCGGATTGGCTCAAGGTCACACTCCACAATGCGCAGGGTGTCCAAGATCACATGTGGAGGAAGCCGATAGCGACAGACAACCTCCGCATCTGACATCCCAAAGAGACTGACACGTGTCCTGAAGATGCGCTCCCTTGGACGGCGACATTGTTGTAGTTGCTGGTTAGGACGGGGCACAGGAGCAGGCCTCTCGTGATGCATAATGTGCTCCAACTCCAGGAGTGCCTGTATGTGTTTCAAAAGCAAGAGTTAACAAGCCAGCACTTAGGTGAAACGTTTACACTTTGCATTGTCTGACTTTGCCACAAATGACACAACCAATACTTACAATGTAGTCGTTATTCATGCTTTCGCTTAACGGTGTAAAAGCACAGTCCATAAGTAGATGAAAGTAATGTGGAAGGTGAGTTTGTAAAAAAACAACAAAAAAACAAATTAGATCCAAAATTAGGGAAACAAACCCTATTGATTGTCCAAACACCATCTAGTCATATAGAACCACCACCAAAGTGCTTGCAAACATGATACTTACCATCGCCATAGACCCCTTCACAAATCACATTACTTATATTCAAATTTATGTGGCGTACGAATGTGAAGGGAGTGAAACACTAAATACAGAGTGTTAATGTGTCTTTAAGGTAGGGCCAAAAAACAACACTTACAACAAAGTGATTAGAGCAAAAAAAAAAAAAAAAACATGGCCATTCTTACTGAAAGGTGTTTTAACAAGGGGTATGCAATAAACAATCTCTGGTTTCTACTTACCACACACACACAGACAATATTGTCTTGAAATGACACAGATCAAAATCAAAGATCACAGGACAAAATAAGCCAGACAGATCCGATATCTGTGGGGGAGGGTCAACAGATAAAAAATTAAGCAATGAAAAGGGATAATATTTGTTCATTTCACTACATTCTAGAGGTCTCTATGCAGTCCCGCCTCTAAGTATACACAGTGGCCTAAAGATTAAAACTCTGCAGCTAACCAAACACTTTTCCACTAACCTTCAACATAAAAACCACTAGCACAGTACATTAAGCCCTTTCAGCAGCAATTGAGATTTCTAGCTCACCAACACCTAGCTAAATATTTAAACATACTGAGTGCTGAGCAAGGTACAGCAGTAAACAGCAGAATAAGAAACATTTGACCATCTACGGTATATTTACCCAGAACTGTAAAACTCCCAACAACAGAGAAGTGCAAGCAAGGTATTTTTAACTACCACTGTAATTAGTGAATTAAATGCCGGTGAGTACGCCGGAGAGTATGCCGGACAGACGTTATTAAGAGCACACAGGTGCGTTCGAATTAAAAAAAAGTGTTTTTGCCTAAAAGTCATCTGCCATGTTAGCAAAGTAGATTCAATGTACGGTAAGTCGAGATTTAAACTATTATTACAGATGTAATTCATGCGCTTAGCTGTTAGTGCTGTGGCAATATTAAAGTAAAAATAGTTTGGACTATAATTATATTCCGTAGAAATCATTTACATGTGTTAAATTAACATGTGTAAACTTTATATGTGACACTATAGTGTAGTGGTTATGTATTCCACCCACCAATACTAAGTGCAGGAGTTTGAGCCCACAGGTCATCTCTAAGCACAAAGCGGTTTAGGAGCCTCCATTAAGCGTACTCACTAAAGTAGAACATTTAAAAAAAAATATGCAAATGCTCGTAACTTAGCGCAATACGCTCCTTTTTTTTTTTTCTGGGGTGAAGTCTTTCAAGTTCCTGCTGCTTTAGTCAAACAATTATTGTTAGTTATGTGTGTGTGTGTATGTAGGGTTATGAATTTAATAGCTCGTTATCCGTCATGCCGTTAATAATAAATGCAACCTGACAGATTTGTCAGGCCTAAGACAGCGATTCAGCTGACCGAAATAGTTAATGTGCAGTTTCGTGTGGGTGTTTCAATCTGAAGTATACTTTAGTGGATAAAGATATGACCTTGCAATGATAAGGTAATGAGTTTGACCCCCGAATGATGCGTGTATGTGGCTTACCTTTGTTTTTTTAGTGTATTTATTCCACACTGGGACTTATCTAAGAGTGCTTTAGTATATGGTTTGGTGTGTAATCTGCCTATATGTCATGTTGAACAGTGTGATCACTTACAACACAGCAAAGCAGTTGTTGCAAAAGACTTTATTGCAAAGACATAGTAAATATGTACTGGCAAAAGTAGAAAAAGCTAAGTGCTCACCAAAAAAAATAAAAAAAAATATGGAAGCAATATTAATATAATGTTAGGAACTCTTCCAGCCGGCACAACACAACCCGGAGTCTACTCTGTCAATCAGGTGTTCACTGGAGCCCCTGATGGTGGGGACAGACTGGGCTGCAGACTGACAGAGGGTCGTGAAGTGTGTACCAGCTGGGGAGAACCCAGGCAAGAAGAGTCAGGTCCACGCAGAGGTCAAAAGGCCGGCAGCAGGTATCAGTATCGATGAACAAGCTGAGGTCAGAGGTCACAGGCAGAGAAGCGGAACGGGTAAACGAGCCAAGGATCAGGGTCACAGGAAACACAAGCGAAGTCCAATACAAGCCAAGGGTCAAACACGGGTAGTCAAAACGTAGGTAACAGGATACAGGAACTGGAACAAGCAGGTCAGCAGACTGGAGCACAGAAGCTATAACCGGCAATGAGGCAGCAGACCTCATTGCCTTAAATACAGACACAGACCAATCAGCAGTTGAACACACTCCTGCAGGCTAATTTACTAGTATCCAGCAGGGCCAATCAGGGCTTGCCCCTGACCTACACAGTTGCAGGCTAATGCCTGTTAATAAGCCTAATCAGCCCACAGGCTGCCTGCTATGCGCATGCGCCCGGCTACCAGCACCGCCGGGACGCAGCGCTAGTGTACTAGCGTCTGGCCGTTGCCCTGGTAACGGCCGGACAGGAAGAGGAAATGACGTCCCGGTCGTCAAGGTGACGGCCGGGACGCTGGGGCGCATGAGAAGCGAACCGCGGCGGCTGTGAGTACCGCCGCGGCTCGTGACAGTACCCCCCCTTGAGGAGGGGTCAAGGGACCCCGACACGCAGGTTTTCTTGGAAATTTCCTGAAGAATTCCTTCAATTGTTTGGGAGCATGGAGTTGTCTCCGCGGAACCCAAGAGCGTTCTTCTAACCCGCGGTTCCTCCACTGTACCAAAAAGTGCACCTGTCCTTGCACTTTTTTGGAATCCAAGATTTTCTTAACACTGTACCTCTGTGGCTTGCCTGAAGACTGGGCTTGAGCTGGATAAAGAACTGGTTTTAACAGAGAACAATGAAATGTGTTTGGAATTCTTAACGAGCCCGGAATTTTTAACCTAAATGCAACAGAGTTCATCTGCTTGATGATGGAAAATGGCCCGATGAATTTAGGGCCCAACTTCTTGCAAGGTTGCTTCAGCCTGATATTTTTTGTAGACAGCCAGACTTTCTGGCCAACCTTAAGAGAGCAGATGGTACGGTGTCGGTCCGAATTTTTTTTTGCATTAAGTGCGGCTTGTCTTAAAGATGAGTGCACTTTCTTCCAGATAACTCTGAGATCCCTGGCAGTGGAACGGATCTCCTGGATACCAACGGACTGAAGAGTATACAAAGAGCTCGATCTGGGGTGAAAACCATATTTGCAAAAAAACGGAGAGGTTTTGGTGGAGGAGTGACAGGAGTTGTTACAGGCAAATTCCGCCCAGGGCAACAAGGAAGACCAGTTGTCATGGAACTCCGACGTGTAGCATCGCAAGAACTTCTTCAAAGACTGGTTAACCCTCTCCGTCTGCCCATTTGACTGAGGGTGGTACGCTGATGACAAACTAATCTTGATTCCCAGGAGGGTACAGAATGATCTCCAGAACTGCGCAATGAACTGAGAACCCCGATCGGAGACGATGTCTGTAGGGAGTCCATGGAGGCGAAAAATGTGTTGAATGAACAGGACGGCCAAATATCGAGCAGAAGGAAGCCTGGCTAGTGGAATGAAATGCGCCATCTTGCTAAACCGGTCTACCACAACCCAAATGGTATTGTGTCCCGCAGAGGGTGGTAGATCAACTATAAAGTCCATGGATAGATGTGTCCAAGGTTTAGCAGGAGCGGCTAACGGAACTAACTGCCCTACCGGGCGAGTCCTGGGAACCTTGTTCCTGGCACAAACTTCACAGGACAGGACGTGACTTTTGACGTCGGCAGACAGAGACGGCCACCATACGGTACGGGAAAGTATCTCTAGTGTTTTGTAGATGCCAGGATGTCCAGCAGTCCGACTGTTGTGTGCTTCAGCAAGAACTGTCTTCCTTAAATGAACTGGGACAAACAACCGTCCTACCGGAGTGTTGTCAGGAGCCAACTTCTGAAACCTTTGTAAGGTACAGCTCAGATCTTGAGTTAATCCGGCATGGACCATGGATACAGGAACAATAGGCTCTGGGTTAGTGACTGGGGCATGATGTGCCAGAAAACTTCTAGACAGAGCGTCCGCTTGAATATTTTTAGAACCAGGACGATAAGTGATAATAAAGTTAAATCGGGTGAAGAACAGTGACCACCGAGCCTGACGGGGGTTTAGGCGTTTAGCTGACTGAATATACTGCAGATTCTTATGATCCGTTATAACGGAGATCTGGTGTGCAGCGCCTTCCAACCAGTGTCGCCATTCCTCAAAGGCCCATTTAATTGCTAGCAATTCTCGATTTCCCACGTCATAATTGGTCTCTGCTGAGGAGAATTGGCGGAAAAAAAAAGGAACATGGATGCAAGCGGTGAGTCTGAGGATCCTTTTGTGACAAGATAGCTCCAGCACCGTTGTCAGAAGCATCTACCTCGAGAATAAATGGTACCTTTGGGTCCGGGTGTCTGAGGACCTGAGCGGACACAAAAGCTTCCTTTAAGGTTTTAAATGCATTTATTGCTTGCCGTGACCAAACAGCCGGATCACCCCCTTTGCGAGTCAAGGAAACAATAGGAGCCACGATGTCAGCAAAACCGCCAATAAATCTCCTGTAATAATTGGCGAATCCTAGGAATCTCTGGACCGCCTTGAGGTTATTGGGTTGTACCCAATCCAGGATTGCCTGGACCTTGGTGGGGTCCATGGAGAAACCCTCTGAAGAGATTATATAGCCAAGAAAGGATACCTTCTTAACCTCAAACTCACATTTTTCGAGTTTCGCGTAGAGATGATGTTCCCGTAGTTTCTGTAGGACTTGTCTGACATGACTCCGATGTGCCGGCAATGAATTGGAATATATGAGAATGTCATCTAAGTAGACAACAACAAAGTGTCCCAGGAACTCACGTAACACCTCATTTATCAAATCCTGGAACACAGCAGGAGCGTTACTAAGGCCAAATGGCATGACCAAGTATTCGTAGTGGCCCGAGAGCGTGTTGAACGCCGTCTTCCACTCATCACCTGCTCTAATGCGTATGAGGTTATAAGCACCACGGAGGTCGATTTTTGTGAAGACCGTTGCTCCTCTTAATTGATCAAAGAGTACAGAGATGAGAGGAAGTGGATAGGTGTTTTTAACCATAATCATATTCAGTCCCCGATAATCGATACATGGTCTGAGTCCACCGTCCTTCTTGGACACAAAGAAGCACCCAGCCCCTACTGAAGACTTAGATGGCCTGATGAAGCCTTTCTCCAGATTTTCATCAATGTACTCCTGCATGGATTTGGTCTCTGGACCGGAGAGAGAATACAAACGTCCCTTGGGTAGTTTAGTACCTGGAATTAACTCGATGGCACAGTCGAACTCCCGGTGCGGTGGTAGAATATCAGCAGCCTTTTTAGAGAAGACATCCCAGAAGTCATGATACTGGGAGGGAAGCTGCTCTGGAATGGACCGAACCACACGTAGAGGTACTGTCAAACAGGACTGTGAACAATGAGAGCTCCACTGGACAATCTCTCCTTTTGCCCAATCTATGACAGGGTTATGACAGGATAGTCAAGGATGACCTAGAATCAAAGGCACTGATGGGCATTCAATGAGACGAAAGACTATAGATTCGGAGTGGAGAGCCCCAATCCTCAATTGTAGTTGCGGGGTCTCCCAGGTAACCTTACCGCCTGGCAATGGAGCACCATCTAAGCCACATACCGTGATGGCGGATTTGAGTTTAACCCCGCGGAATTCCAGCAGAGCGGGCAAACTCGAAGTCCAGGAAGTTACCTGCAGCTCCACTATCAATGAAGGCCACCAGACCCACAGAACAAGCACTGAACGTGAGCTGTGCAGGAACCAATACCGCATTTTTTGGGGAGACAATTTGTAGACCTAAGTGAACTCTCCCCTCGTTCCCTAGGCATGCTCGTTTCCCGACTTGTTTGGGCAAGAACGGGAGAAGTGGCCTCTTGCGCCACAATATAAACATAAGCCTTGTGACCGTCTCCTGTCTCTTTCCTCAGAGGAAAGACGATATGCTCCCAATTGCATTGGTTCCTCACCATCCTGGGAGATAGGAACGAAGGCGGATGGAGGTGATGACGTTTCCTTTTCAGTTTTCCGCTCTTTATATCTCCTGTCAATTTTAATGGAGAGGTGCATCAGATCCTCCAGAGAGCTAGGAGACGGGTATTGCACCAGCGAATCTTTAATCTGTTCAGATAGGCCGACACGGAACTGACTACGTAAGGCAGGGTCGTTCCATCCACTGTCAGGTGACCATCTACGGAATTCCGCGCAGTATTCTTCTGCCAACCGTCGGCCTTGTTTCAAGGACCGTAGGTGAGCTTCCGCGGAGGCCACTCGATCCGGGTCATCATACAGTAAACCCAATGCCTCAAAGAAGGAGTCTACGGACTGCATGGCCGGACTGGTCTGTGGCAAAGAAAACGCCCAGGACTGGGGGTCACCCTGTAGAAGGGAAATAATAATCCCAACTCATTGCTGCTCTGAACCGGAGGAGCGGGGTCTCATCCGAAAATAGAGCTTGCAGCTCTCCCTGAAGTTCCGAAACAAGGTTCTATCTCCGGAGAACCGATCCGGTAAATTTATTTTGGGCTCACAGATGGGATCTGGAGGAGATTGTGAAGCTTTTGTGGCTTCTTCTTGAACAGACATACGCTCAGCCAATCCCTGCATCATCTGATACAAAGACTCAACATGGCCTGCTAGGGTTTGTGCCGGAGACGGTGTGGATCCACTTGCATCCATCCTAATCTTGTCTCCGTGAGTGGGCCGATTATAATGTTAGGAACTCTTCCAGCCGGCACAACACAACCCGGAGTCTACTCTGTCAGTCAGGTGTTCACTGGAGCCCCTGATGGTGGGGACAGACTGGGCTGCAGACTGACAGAGGGTCGTGAAGTGTGTACCGGCTGGGGAGAACCCAGGCAAGAAGAGTCAGGTCCACACAGAGGTCAAAAGGCCGGCAGCAGGTATCAGTATCGATGAACAAGCTGAGGTCAGAGGTCACAGGCAGAGAAGCGGAACGGGTAAACGAGCCAAGGATCAGGGTCACAGGAAACACAAGCGAAGTCCAATACAAGCCAAGGGTCAAACACGGGTAGTCAAAACGTAGGTAACAGGATACAGGAACTGGAACAAGCAGGTCAGCAGACTGGAGCACAGAAGATATAACCGGCTATGAGGCAGCAGACCTCATTGCCTTAAATACAGACACAGACCAATCAGCAGTTGAACACACTCCTGCAGGCTAATTTACTAGTATCCAGCAGGGCCAATCAGGGCTTGCCCCTGACCTACACATTTGCAGGCTAATGCCTGTTAATAAGCCTAATCAGCCCACAAGCTGCCTGCAATGCGCATGCGCCCGGCTACCAGCACCGCCGGGACGCAGCGCTAGTGTACTAGCGTCTGGCCGTTGCCCTGGTAACAGCCGGACAGGAAGAGGAATTGACGTCCCGGTCGTCAAGGTGACGGCCGGGACGCTGGGGCGCATGAGAAGCGAACTTGCGGCGGCTGTGAGTACCGCCGCGGCTCGTGACATATACTTTTGGTTTGTATTAATCAACAACGGATATATTTCAATATGCATACATTTTTACTCTGCATGTACCAATTATTTCAGTGTATAATATTTGTAAGTATTTGGATTTTTCACCATGTTTTAAGGAAACCAACTTATGATAGAAGTTGCTGCTCAGCTTTCATTGTTATTCTATTCTCTTGTCATCACCACTTGTACAGTAGCGTAGCAGTTAGCCAATCCACCTTGCAAGCTTGCAAATGTGTGTTCAAGTCCTCACTAATTAACTTGTGTCTTAGGGATCATTAATATCATTACAATATTCATGTTGCTGTTAAAAGTGTCCCTGTGGTAATAGTAAGCTTCATTTCAATTAGCAAAAATAATGCGTGTAAATTGAACAAATATAGTGTAGAGTTATTATATGTGTATTCTTATTATTTTTTATTGAAAACGCACCATCAACAACTGTGAAATCAGGCATGTTACATATTGAGACTAATGATAATGGGAGTTGATGAGAATAAAAAGAGATTTATCATAAATATTTACGCCAAAGTCGATTGTTTGTGCAACATTTTAACACAAATAAAATAATAATTACCCATGCACTGTGCACTCGATTCCAGCAGCCAGAATGAATAGGGGAATGCACTCAGCCAACCATTCCGGCAGTGGAATGGAGTGTGCACTCCATTCCAAAAACTGTAATGAATGGGGAATGGAGTGTGCACTCCATTCCGGAAAGTGTAATGAATGGGAAATGGAGTGTGCACTCCATTCCGGAAAATGTAATGAATGGGGAATGGAGTGTGCACTCCATTTTGGCAGCCGGAATGGATAGGGAGTGATAGTAGCAAATGTATCTGCCTAGCATACCAAACTGCAGTGTAGAGGCCTATAAAAGCCAGGCCTCTTTACTGAAGAGCCAGCAAGCAGCATAGTGCGCTATATGAAGCTAATTAAATCCGGCGTTCCGACATTCCGGCAGTTCCAATTTTAACCCTAAGGCCCTAAATATCATTATACATGTTAGACCTGGCAGTGGCATTTAGTAGAAAGGTGTGTGTAAAGCAAAGAGGATTTTTTACAACACAATCACAGTAATGGAACATTGTGTATATATATATATAAATCCCACCGCACCCGCCCTATATGTTTTGGTGTCATGATAGGTCATTAACCTTTTGCTTACAGAGCGTGACAGGAAGGCAAATCTGGTGAGTCGGCAACCGGTCACATGGTGCTACCGCTGATTGGCCTAAGGGCACTACCCTCTTCGAAGCACCGTGGCTCTTGGTTCTTTAGACAGAACCCCTTGGCCTGCTCTGTACGGGCAGAGCACTGTGAGCCCAGAGGGGGGACAGGTGAACTGAAGCCAGATTTAGCACCGGCCAATCGTAAAGGAGATGTCCTGGTACAGGTGTTTAGTGCCTCAGGGCCATACACTGTTTGGTAAGTTTGACTCAATCGGGGTCGCCTCATCATCCTTGCCTTCTCCACCACTGGTTTAAAAATCTAAGCCAATTATAGTCCAATTAATAAATCGCAACGAAATTAGTTAAATTTAACAGTTGTCTGTGTCTTTATTCATTAAGGTATGTGATGGTTTAAACGTGTCATAGGAGCATGGTAGCAGGAGTTAGGACTCTTCAATCTGCAGTTTATGTTTACAGCATGTCAGAGTGGCTTATCTTAGGTCAGAGAGAATCACCTTTTTACAAGCACCACAAAAATGCATTTTGACCTATATTACATTGTACTCACCCCAATAATGTTTTTAAAATCAAAATGTCAAATCCAACAGCACAAAACAGGAAAGGAGTGAATAACCTATACAGCATCAGTAAAAAACTCCACGCAAGAAAGTTTAAAAACGTTACAGATACAGTTGTCTGTAATTGCGAATAGCGTTATACACTTCTCATACTTCAATAACGCCCCTCACCCCCCTTCTGAGGACCAGGAAAATGAAAGTCAATACCACAGTTTCCTTTCCTATGGCTACTTAACCTGCATTGTTTAAGGGACAGAGTACTCACCAATATCCAACTCGGGGCCCTGAGCACCAAAAAGGCAAAAATATAATTGGGTACAAAATCTAAGAAGAGGGCAAAAGAGAGGCATAAGGATTATTGATCGTGTTATAGACACCAGTGCAGCATAAACTCATAGAACAGATAGAAGAGGTCTTCGCCTTTAGCAGCCGCCTTTCCCGTAGAGACTGGTTATGCTCACAGGTACTCAGATGCCCCCAGGTCTTATGCTCAGAGTAGAATGAGTTTATTCTTACACGGTAGTGCACAGGTATAGGAGGTTGCACACGGAGTAGCGACAGGCCAGATGTCAGCGGACTGGGCAGGGCACCAGAGGGTATGTCAGGTATAGGCAGAAATGTCAAGGTCACAGGCACAGGTTCAGGGTCCAGGGACAGGCGTAAGATCAGGGTCACTAGCAGAGGTTCAGAATCTGGGTACAGGCAGTAGATCAAGGTCAGAAGCACAGGTTCAAAGTCCAGGAACAGGCAAAGGTCATACACGGGTAATCAATCTCAGGTTAAACACCAAACACAGGAACAAAGAGCAGGCAGCAGTACTGGAAAAGGACGCTATAACCGGCAGTGAGGCTCAGTCCTCACTGCCTTAAATAGTACAGATGGCCAATCAGGACACAGTCCAGAATGTGACCTCAGCTGCAGTATAAAAAGTATGCAGAGGGGGGCGTGGTTTGGCGGCCATGCTGGTTGGTCGCAACTTCTGAGTGCTCCGCATAGCAGGGATTTAAAAGCTAAATCCATCGGGGGCTGTGTACCCTCCTCATGCCTTATACGTTCAGTGGCTGTCGAGGGGTGCCCCCTCGCTGACCCAGTGGGCTGAAACGGACCTGGGAGATCTCGCGTGGCGCTATACGCGAATTGGGGCCTGTTGGGTTGGATAGGGGCAGGCTCCACGAGACACGCCACCTTTGGACTATATACAGACCACCGGAGGACATCAGTGGCCACCTCTTACCCGCGATCGCCAGATACACAGTACAGCCACCTTACCTGAAACGAGCAGAGGGTGAGGACAGAGTCTTCCTCGCGGCTGAAACTTCTCCGGCGGTAAAACCGGAAGTCACCGGTCCTCCACAATTCCGGCGGCGATTATGTGGTCCTTTGGCGCTAAACAACTGTACCAGGTTGGTGGGCCTTCCTGAGGTGCGCTGTGGGCGAGACGCTTCAGTGACTGAGGATCAGCTGGCCGGTAATAGAAAGTTTCCCTGCCGTCCCCGACACTGAGAGTGATCCATAAGCAAGGGGTGTCAAGCTGCTGCATATCCCCAGTACTCCACGGGAGGACCCCAACAAGCAGCTGGTTCCCAATATGTATTGAGGTCTTATATCCCCACGAAGACAGAGTTTACAGTGCTATTGACTTGCATAGCTCAAAACCTTTGCCTCTGCTGCCACCTAGTGGTGAAGTTCAAAAGAGCTCAGACACTGTGTAATTCTCTCCCAATTCTGTTGCTTTGAATAAGCTCCACATTACCTCAGGCTGACTGACTTGAGAGTGTACAGCGCTATACAGCGCTGGCTATACATAATGCGCATATTAAGATGTGCTGGCTCACTCGGGCCACAACAAGATTTTCTCCTGCTACAAAGTAGAGTGGATGACCTAGATAACAGGGGCTGCAGGAATAACCTGCGTATCCGTGGAATACCTGAAGAAATATCCACACAAGATCTAATTGCCTTTCTTACTAAAGTCTTCAATGGGATCCTAGAGCAGGATCTCGTTACAAGTATCCAATTTGATAGGGCTCACAGGGCTCTGAAACCAAGAGGTTCTCCATCTGAACGGCCAAGAGACGTGATTTTCCGCTTGCACTATTACGTACAGAAGGAAGCGATTCTCCAAAAAACGAGAAAGCTTGATGGAATAGATTACGACGGAAACTGACTTCAAATCTTTCAGGATCTTTCCTGGAGTACCCTGCAGATGTGCCGTATGATCAAACCCTTAACGGACGCACTATGGGCCAAGAACATTAAATATCAATGGGGATTTCCATTTAACCTACAAGTGTCCAATTATGGAAAGACTGAATTTCTGAGATCACCTCAAGATATCAACCCATTCTGCTCGCAGCTAGGAATACAGGTGATGCCGCTTCCGGAATGGCAAAAACACTTCACCCGACTGCATCCGACGGGTCCAGATTCCTGGCAAAGGGCAGGAAGTTCTGGAAGTACCAGAAGAAGAAGGCGTGATCTCCCAGAGTCTCCGGACACATAATCTGATGCTTTAGCCGGAGATACCTCTTCCCTATGCTCGATATAACCAGGGAATTTCTGGCCCAACTAGCCACTCAGTCAGCTGAGGCCGACGCTATATTGATTCGTACTGTGCTCTTGGCCTATCCGGCCTTTCCTAGTTCAACTTAATTATACTGCTCTCCTTCTGGTAGATGAGATACCGGAGTAATGGACTACCATACTTGCCATGACTCTCCCTGACTTTTTCTTTTGTTTAAGGATGTGTGCAGGAATGGTTATCATAGGATATATACCCAGCTCTTGATCTGACACCTCGTAAAAAGGAAAATGTGGGTTCTGCAAGTATCTTCTCTTGTTCATTGGAGTTGTTGGAGTTTTTGGGCAATTCCTGCTATGACTTGGCCCGTCTCCGTTTATCTGTGTGGATCTTCAGCCGGTAACCAGGATATGGGAGTAATGGACTCCTGCACACACCATGTTCCAAGTCTTTTCATGGGCTTGGACGTGATCACCTAAATAGTTATAGTTAGATTTGTACCCGGTTATCTATTATGCACAGATTCTTTGTCCTTTAAGCATTTTTTTTATTTTTTTTTGGGCAAGTCAGAGGTTCGGGTCTGTTTAAGTTGGAGGATCATCTCCCCACAAAACTTGTTGTGCTCTAGTTATTATTATTATTATTATTATTATTATTATTATTATTATTACTGCTATTGTTACTGATTCTATCTTGAAAGTTTTCATAATGTTTGCTACATTCATAGAATGTTTCTGTTAGTCACTGTTGCTAACCCCCCCCCCTTTCTCCCCACACCGCGGCAAGAATTCCGAGAGATGGGAGTGGCTCCTCCTCTCCCGTTTCCCTGGAGCGGTTTAATTGTGTGTTACTTGTTATGTCTTTATATGTCAGTAGTTTTGTCTGTGTCTGTATTGTCATTTTCCTCCTGTGGTTTTCCTTCCCTAGTCTTCCTGGTAATGTCAATTTACATAATCCTCTCATCATTCTTCAAGCCCAGGCTTGCCTTGTTTTTACAACTGCCGATTGAATTTGTCTGTCTGTTTGACATCAGAAGTGCTCTTCCGGTTTATGAAGTCCCTCCATGACAGCCCAGTTTAAATTGGTTTCAATTAATGCCAAGGGCCTTAATCTCCCTGAGAAGAGGTCACGAGCATTAAAAGAAATGAGAAATATGGGAGCGGATGTAGTTTTCATCCAAGAGACACATTTTAAGCAAGGAGCGGCCCCTCGGCTCTCAGATGGTTTTTATACTAACTCGTACTTTAGCAATAATAGTGAGGGTAAGACTCTGGGGGTTGCTACTTTGTTCTCTAAGAGACTCACTTTCACGAATATCCAAAAATTCCGCCTTGTTGAAGGAAGAGCACTCCTGATCAAATGCTGCCTATTTGATGTAATGTATACCTTTGTCAATTTATATTTGCCTAATCAGGGTCAACCATTATTTATATCTCAGGTTTTCGAGAAAATTGCAGTGCTAGCAGAGGGAATTCTGATTGTAGGAGGGGATTTCAATTAGACCCTGCAGCCAGAACTTGACACCTCTAATGGTCGGTCGACAATACGTAGAGCTCAACACTGTAAGGTTAGATGAGCACTTCATGAACACCAAGTGGTCGACACATGGCGCCTTCAACACCCTGGAGAAAGAGATTACTCTTTCTTCTCCCATCCACATAATATATATTCTCGAATCGACAATCTGTTTCTTTCACATAGGGCCCTCCCTTATCTCTTAACATCATCCATTGGCCAAATAACTTGGTCAGACCACGCTCCTATATCAGTAACTATCCAACTCGCTCAATCCATGACCAAAAAATGCACCTGGCGCCTTAATGAGCTTCTCCTACAGAATACAACTTATAGAGATCAATTGGCCGCAGCATTAGATGACTATATCACAAACAACGATACTCCTGATGTATCCAAAATCACTATTTGGGAGGCCCATAAGTGTGTCATGAGAGGGAAACTCATTGAATTGGGCTCCCGTATTAAGAGAGAATGTACTGCTCGGCGAGACCAATTATTACAGCAGATTAGAGATTTGGAGACGAGACACAAATCCAATGCGACCAGTGACTTGTTGAGTAAGTTGACTGAGAATAGGACGGCACTCAACAAGCTGTTAAACGATAAAGTTAAATTAGACTTTAGTAGATGCCAGCATCGTTTCTTTCGGTGGGGTAATAGGCCGGGTTCTATGTTAGCGAGGGCGTTGCGCAAGCAACGAGCTAAGGCGTATATTGCCTCGATTAAGGATGGGAAAGACAGAGATTGTAAGCTGACCTCGGACATAGCTAGTGCTTTCCACACTTACTACACTAAATTGTATAACCTTGAGACCCAGATTGCTGGCGCGGAGGGCAACTCTCATTCAGCTCAGATCTCGACATATCTAAAGGAGGTGGGTTTTCCTACTCTTTCAAGTGTAGACAGTGATATTCTAGAACAGCCATTCACCGACGGGGAGCTGAGGGAGGCAATTAAATCTACACCTGGGGGCAAGAGTCCGGGCCCTGATGGCTTTACCATTGCTTACTACAAGACTTTTAAAGACAAGTTGATACCATTGATGGTGTCAGCCTTTAATGCGATTTCCAGAGATGCTTTTTTCTCCTCCCAGAGTTTAGAAGCGCACATAACCGTGATCCCTAAGGAAGGGAAGGACCCCTCTCAATGCGCGAGCTATAGGCCTATCTCTTTGCTTAATGTGGATCTTTAGCTGTACGCAAAACTCATTGCGAATAGATTAAAAATACTACTCCCAGAGATTGTTCACTCAGATCAAGTGGGTTTTTCTCCCAGGTCGAGAGGCACGGGACAACACCACCAAGGTGATAGATTTGATTCATCTGGCTTCTCGTTCAGTAACACCATCAATGCTTTTGTCCACTGATGCAGAGAAGGCTTTTGATCGCGTAAGTTGGCCTTTCATGAGAGGGATCCTTGAGCACCTGGGCCTAGGTCCGGTTGGTCTTCACAGAATTCTGGTACTCTATCGACAACCTACGGCTCGGATTAAAATAAATGGAGACTTGTCGGAACCAGTCGTGGTCAACAACGGCACCAGACAGGGCTGCCCGCTCTCTCCACTTATTTTTGTGTTGTGTATGGAGGCGTTGGCAAGAGCTATCAGGGCCAACCCAAATATCTCAGGTTTACAGGTTGGAGAGAAAGAACATAAACTCGCGTTATTCGCAGACGATCTTTTAGCCATCATCTCCAATCCAGTTAGTTTGGTTGGTGAGTTTCAAAAGTTTGGCGTCTCATCTAATTTTAAAATTAACTATAGTAAATCTGTGGCTTTGAACATTAAGACCCCAGCCACAGTGGTAGAGGGGCTGAAACTTGCCTTCCCCTTCATTTGGCACCCATCCCAATTAAAATACCTAGGGGTGATAATTCCTAGTGACCTCACAGGCCATTATGACCTCAATTTCAGACCACTTTTGGGCAAGATTCGAACAGACTTAAGGGAGTGGCAGAGTAAGAACTTTACTTGGATGGGACGGGTCAATATAATCAAAATGAATGTCCTTCCTCGTCTCTTATATCTCATACAGAGCTTACCAATTCATGTTCCAAACTTTTGGTTTCAGGGCATCCAACGAACGGTGCGCGATTTTGTATGGTGTGGAAGACGCCCTAGATTTAAGCACGAGATACTATTTAGACGTAGACACTTGGGGGGCTTGCAACTCCCGCACTTTTCTTCTTACTATGATGCAACAATATTGGTTAGAATAATGGAGATGTCTGGTCAAGTTGGATCAAAACAATGGGTGGAAATCAAGTCATCTTCGCTAGAATCCCCTGCTGCCACATTGCTCTGGCTATCCAGTATTCCTAAGATTACTCATCCTACTTTAGGTCCCACGTTAGCAAAATGGTCTAAGCTTAGATCTCTCTCCTGTATCTCCTCTCCAATCTCCCCACTAACCCCATTATTTATTAACTCAATGTTCCCTCCGGGGATTACCCCGTTAGCTTTTAAACAGTGATCTCAGGCAGGGATCCAGCGTGTCGGTCAGTTGGTGAGTGCTACGGGGGTTCTCTCCTTTACAGAGATCCAATCCAAATGGAATTTGCCCAATACAGAGATCTGGAGATACTTACAGATTAAACATCTTCTGTCACAGGGCCTTCCAAAACAACACACTTCTAGTAGTTTAACAGTTTTTGAATCTCTGTGTTCCAGGTCACCCTGCCCTTCACATTTCCTCTCAACCATATATAAGCTTTTGGTAGAACATCAATTCGTGTCCCCTCTGAAATTTACCACAGAGTGGGAGAGAGATTTAGGAGTTGAGTTACAAGAGGCCGACTGGTCCAAAATTTTTCAGGCATCACACGCATGTTCTCCCAATGTTTCAATTCTAGAAACTCACTATAAGGTAATTACCAGGTGGTACAGATGCCCCCGGCTAATCTAGCGAGGGTCTTCCGTGGAGTGCCTGACACTTGTTGGAGATGCAACCGGGGTGTCGGTTCTCTTCTGCATATCTGGTGGTACTGCCCCATGTTGCAAACGTTTTGGTCCCGGGTGGTGAGCATCACACGGAAGCTGCTAGGTAAAGACATACCCAATACTCCGGTGTTCTGGCTGTTAAATAAAGTTGATATGCCTCTATCATGTTTTAAAAAATCTCTCTTAAAATTTATTATCTCAGCAGCAAAGGCAGTAATTCCAGTGAAATGGAGATCCACCATGCCTCCGAGTATTCGGGACTGGTCTAATAGATTGGAACACTATAGGGCCATGGACGAGATGCACCTGTCAACCACAGACTCGTTTGAAATGTATTATGCTATCTGGGGCCCATGGCTAAACCTGCTAGACTCTCCTGAGTCCCCAATCTCAAATTTGACTGATTGAGTTGTTGTGTTCCCACTTTTGCACCCGAGGGGTGGCTTGGTTGGGTGATCCATCTGGGCCTGCATCGTACCAGGCAGACACACAACCTACTAGGCTAACAGAGTTTTAAACTAAATTGAAGTGTTAAGTGAGGATTTTTGCCAGACCCTCTCCCTCAAATGTGTTTTCCCCTTCCCTTCTTTTCCTTTGTCTTTGTTTGTATGTTATTTGTAATATGGTTACTAGCAGGTTTGTGTATAGTATGGCATATCTCTTTTACAGGTTTTTGAGTACATTTTTGGACTGAAGTCAGGATGTCATGCTTTCAGTATTAATAGCCTACCATGCAAATTTGTTGATTGTGCATCTATAACCTGTTTATGTTGTTAAAACCCAATAAAAACGTAATTCATAAAAAAAAAAAAAAAAAAATATGCAGAGCCTGCAGCCAATGGAATAGGCAGAGTGCCAGCATTAACTTAATTTCTTAATCAGCCTTGATTGGCTGAACAAACCCAGCCTTGCACGGCTGACTGTCTTCCCCTGTGCGCACGCGCCCGGCTGTTTGACAGCTGGCCGGGTGCGGCGCCAGGAGCTCCCCAGCGTCCCGGTTGTTGCCCAGGCAACCGGGATGAAGATGCAGGAAGTGACTTCCTGGTCGTCATAGCGACGGCCGGGACGCCCGGAAGAGGACTCAGAGTGTCGCGTCGGTGCCCGCGGCCGCCACGACTGCTAACAGATAGTGAATATAATAGTTTACATGTATTTTTCGGTCAAAAGTTAATCTCTATATACATATCAAAGATTCAGGCCAACAATGCTATCGTCTGCTTACTCCTGGGTTTTCTAGTGGAAACCCATTAGCAAAGTGTTGCTATGAATGTGACACTTTTCACCTGCATAAAGAGCAAAACAAGACTCATGCAAAGTTACAAATACACTAACATTGCTTTCTGTAGAACAAGTTATTTTCCTATTATTAACCAGCTATGTAATATCTATTGAGACATATCGAATAGTACTCACTCCAAAAATGTCTTAGAAGTCCACAACATACAAATGTCTCTGCAAAAAATCATCCGAAAATAGCACGACTGAATGAAGAGCACAACTGCCTTAAAAAACTAATTTAATTGCGAGTCCAGATGTACATGTCTCGTCCTAATTGCTAACAACACTTCCACCCTTGCTAGGATACGATGGTTGAATGACAGGCAGACATTTTACACACAGGTATAGAAAAGATCCTCGAGTGACGTGAGCTCGCCCAAACGTGCACTGAGAACCAATCACAGAGCAGATTACTGGTTTGTGAGTGAGAGGAGAAAATGAGGTCCACCACCTTTGCAAGACATGAGCTTAGGGTTCTGAGCTGTTGGCTGAACTTAGAGAGGAGATTAGGTGATGTGAGTTCTCTATTATTCCGATACAATACTGTAATACACATACTTGGTTTTGTTTTAGAAATTACTTCAAAGTTTTCCAAAGACATGGCCGACCCCAAATATAAATCTGCCTCCAGATTAGAAATGCAACTGCCCCTCCAATACCACATGCTTTGGACCCTGTATCATAAATGTTAGGCGGAACATTTACTTTCCTTACTGATTAAGGCCCAAACTCCAGACCAATAAGGCATGTTTGGGATTCAAACTCATGACCCCAGTGCTGTGAGGCATAAGTGCGACCCACTAAGACACCGTGCTGATATTACCTTTGTCGAAGTCAGCAAATTGGATAAAGTCATTTCAATTGATATCGAGCAAACTTGATTGTCCTTGTCTGAAATTATGCGTAGAGCACTCTACGGCGTGGAAGGGCGTATCCAGCCGCAACACGTGGCAATAACAGTTTTTACACTTAAGAATACATTCGCACCAACACACACATTTGTAAATAGTACACATTAATCGTAGTTGCAACACATAGTTATTTATGTCGAAATATATCAGTGTTTATGTGTAATATTATAAGTTATATGCATATTAGTGATACATATGGTTCAGGTGAAAAGAAATGTGTCATGTCTAATATCATAGTAATCCCCTTTACATCAGCAGCTGTTTGGTGCATTCAGCGAAGAGATCGCACATTGCATACTCTAGTTATTGATGTCAGGGAATAAACCTTTAATATGATTATTAACTGTCAAATGCAAATGGACTGATTGTAATTGGAGTGTGGCGGGAAGAACAGAGTAGTGTGGCGGGAAGAACAGAGCAGTGTGGCGGGAAGAACAGAGCAGTGTGGCGGGAAGAACAGAGCTCATCCCCTGGAGAGACCCCCAGCTTTGGATTCCTTAGATTGAATCAGCCTATGATGTGTAACCCCCTGGACCCTCCTGATGCCTGGACCAATAGAAGCAAGCTATACCACCTGCATTGTTTCACTGTATCTCTGTTTGCATATAAGCAGTAGCTCTCATGCAGTGTTCAGTCACCTTGACCACAGACTTCAGGACTGAAAGACTGTTCACTGGATCCAGAGCGCCTGCGATAAGTAACGGCTGTACTTACTATTATTTCGCTTGAATTATTCTGCTACCTTTTGAGAATAAATATTTTTGCATTGGAAAATTGAGATTCGACAATCGTTATTGGATAGCGACAAATACGTTCATAACAATTTGGGGGCTCTTGAGTTTGGAGGTTTTGTTGCCGGACATTACGCAAGACCAACGGATTTCGGTTCCCCAACAAAGGGTGGAGATGCGTCATATACGGGTAAGAACGAAATGTGTTCAAAACCTGAATTTTACTCTGTGTGTGAAAACGAATGTCCGTTTTGCATTATCTAAGGTACGCTAACTGAATCTAGGGACAAAAGAGAAAACTGTTTCTTTTTACTGTCATTGTGCGTTTTATATGTATTGCATTGCTTAGCATAAGTATACTTCCTGCTTTGCGTACGCGAACTTCCAGTAGATTTGCCACGTGGTTAAACAATCGTTTTGATAGTTGTTATACATGCATAGTATAATTACTTGTTAAAACCTCTGGGACATTATTACTATTGTTGGGAACTTTGATTTTCTGCGCAGAAAAGGGGTATGTCATGTGATTTGTTGACTTTAAATACACTAAGGTTTGATCTATTGTTGAATAGAGTGTCAGTTGCTGTCTGACGAGGCAGGTGCCCAACTGGTGTACGGTATACAAGGCAGGTATACCGGGGGCGGAAACTAAGCGTGTTTTTCGCGACGTGCACCCAAGGGTAATCGCATCGCTTACTGATAAGCTTTAAGCGTTGCTATTGCACCGCACGGCAAGGAAAGCCGTGATTGCGACTTGGGGTAACGGGGAGGAATTATGTTGGTTAGGCTGGTAATTGACTTTACCGGATGCTGCCAGGCGTAATAAACTCAACAGATTTTGTTGGAGAGTCAGGGGTAATCGAGGAGCTGATAATCCTTTAGTCCGCATTGATATTTCTGTATTAGGGGTCCTCGTTCAATACGAGAGGAAGTGAGTGGACGCGGCTTGTAGCAAATACGTTCACGGGCCAGTAAAATATTTCTAGCGGTAGATTGCGGGTAGCAGAGTGTTGAAATTAGTGGCAGGATATTGTGATATTTCTGGAACCCTATTTTTGTGGCAGGATATTGTGATATTACTGGGACCCTATTGTTCAACATGGGTGCTAAGCAGACGCTAGAGATGGCCGAGGTACTGCCTAAGGAAGGGCCTATTGGTTCAGCGAGATTTCTCATGTGTAAGAAATATGGTGCATACGCAACTGCGTATTGCGACACGTGGGTCAAGATGACCAAAGATTGTGTTAGGCCTTTCCCAACAATAGGGAGTTTTAATGCAGAGGTACTAAATAACGTAAAAGATAAAGTGTGGTTGATTAAGTCAACAAAAGTGAGAAATAAACATAATGACTGTTTAAAATTGTGGCAAATGGAAGGCAACACGTGGCAGAGCAGCGAGTGCAGAGCGGAAGTAGGCGTGGCGAAAAGCGCGCGCACAACGGAAGTAGCCGTTGAGAAGCGTGGAGAACTCAGCCTACCCTATGTGGCGGGGGGAGTAAGTATAGCCGTTATTAAAAATGAAAAAAAGGAAATTGCTAAGTTATATCCTGTTTTAAGTCAGTTTAAAGCAAGTATTTCTGAAGAAGAGGATGAACCCACGGTAATTTCAGCCATTGCCCATGCTGTTAATATGTTAGAGGTTCAGCGTAAGTATGGAAAGGGGGCAATGGCTGAGATAGGTGAGAGTAGTGTGACCACTAGGAGTGACAATATTCAAAGTACTGAAGTAGCTAACCCTGAAGATAGTGAACCAGTGGGTACGTATACAGTCCGCACAATATCAGTTCCCAATGGGAATGTGGATAAGGAAGGTGTAATTTCTTTAAGAAATGTTACAATGCATTGTCCCTGGACTAGATCAGAATTACGTTCCATTATGACTGAATTCCCAGATCCTAGAAAAGAGTTGGCTAAGTGTCAGAAGTTTGTTAAAGACTTGGGAAATGCACACGAACCAACCGATAAGGATTGGCGTGTAGTGTTGAGGGTGTGTCTTCCTCCTAATACTAACAGACAACAATTTATTAAAGATTGTTCGTTGGAGGAAGACGACACCTTGACAGATGAGATTAATCAAGAGAATATAGAACAGATTGTCAAACATTTAGCCATCTATTTTCCAGTAGTAGCGAATTGGAGTAAGATTTTCACCATAAAACAAAAAGATAGTTAAAAAGCAGCAGATTACTTTAGTAGAGCTATAGCAGCAATAACACGGTTCACTGGGATATCAAACATAGGTGAGGACCCACATCACAGGGAAGTAGCTGTAGGAGTACTAATGGATGGTCTTAGGGAAAGTTTAAAAACCACAGTACAAACATCATTACCTAATTGGAGAGGCATCACGGTAGATTCCCTTAGGAAATCTGCTGTGGAGCATGATAAAAATATCTTTAGGAAAAAAGAAGACAAGAGTGACAAGTTGATGACGGTGAGTATACAAGCATTAGAGGGAATGCATACACGACCACCAGCCTTTAACCCACATAACAGGAAACGCAGAATGTTGAGATGTTATAATTGCAAAGAAGAAGGACATATGAGGAAAGATTGTACTAAGGGAAGATATAATCCTAATGAAGGGTCGCATAGATATCCTCCAAGGAGGGATTCACATAGACTCGAAGACTCACACCTGCCCGCGCATATTACAGCAGCAAATGCTGCGCGGGAAAGCAATAGTCAGCGCTAGGGGCCAGGTCATACCTGTAGTCTACAGCCAGTGAGGTTAACTGAGAGTCTGAGAGAAGAACCAACAACGATAGTTGACATAGCTGGTAGGAAGCAAACTTTTCTTGTAGATACAGGGGCGGCCAGATCTGTGATAACCTCTCCTTTTAATCTACAGGTGACCAGTAAAACTATTCCAGCTATGGGGGTAATGGGAGGAGTGTTACATTATTCTCTAACTAAACCCGCTGAAGTTACTATCGGGCCCCTGCATACTAAGCATTCGTTTCTCTTAGCTGCAGCGGCTCCTACTAACTTGCTATAATGTTTATAGAACAAATCGTGAAAAACTACATCTTGTGGGATGCTACGAAAATAATATCAGAAAAAAATGGAGACCATTCACACAAGAGAAATTTTTATTAGAAAATATAATGGTTGTTTCAAACATCGAGACTCAGATGAGTTTTATAATAAGGTAAGTGGAATCATAATTGTTCAACTGTGACTTGTATAGGTTCCTGATCGAAAGAAAGAGTGATCTAAAAAGGCCAGTTTATCCTCCACTTAATATTAGTTATCCCAATACATTATTTATGGGTAAAGTGGGTTATCCTCGATACTGGATATATCAAATTGAAACAACTGGTATATAAATTTTTATCAAAATCTAGGTAAAAATTATATCAGATTCGTTAATATCTCAAAAGAGTATAATCATAAGAAGCTGACATAGCTTGTATTTTCATTTAGACCATTTGGCATCAGAAAGTTGAGTAAGAATATCCACTTACTCTCTCTCTGTAGAAGTTGTTTGGCTACATCACCTCCTCTGTTATAGCCGAGTAATTTCCCATGACTAAACCAACATAGACGAAACCTACGTCGGTGCTAGACGTCACATCACGTGATGTCAAACCCGGAAGTGGTAGGGACTAGTCGCAGCAGTTAGCCGCTAGTTAGCATTCTGCTACATGCCTTAATTCTTTATCCAGGTATTGTCACGAGCCACGGCGGTACACCGCATCCTGGCGTGAGGTAGCAGCCGAGCACGTGCATTAGTTACAATGCACTGTTATCTTTGTGGCATAGACTAGGAGGGTGTAGGGACATCCTCCAACTCCAGGGGGAGCACCCGCATGATTCTAATTGTCATTTATATTCTCATACATGTTCCTGGTTTGTGATATGACCTATGCTAGTTCTAAGCTAGTAATTAATTAGCAGCCTCCTGAGGCTGATTGTCAGCCCTGTCCTCATCCTTTCTGATTTGTCCATCAAATTATTTTTGCAGTGAGGACTGGGCCTCACTGCCGGTTATAGTCCCTGCTTGCTAGCATACTTCTCCTGCTGTTGTTGTACTTGCTGTCTTCTGTGTTACTGTTGCTGACCTCTGGCCTGGATTTTGACATTGCTGATTTGCCTGTGACCCTGACCCCTTGCTTGAATATTGACGCTGCAGATTCACCTGTGAACCTGACCCCTGGCTTGAACACTGACTTCGCTGATTTGCTCGTGACCCTGAAACCTTCTCCTGCATACCAGATTCCTCCTCTTTGTAATACCTGCGCTACGATCTCAGGTTATCAGCTCCTACTACTAGAGATCAATACCTGGGGGCATCCGAGTACCTGTGAGCACATCTAGCTCTACGGAAAAGGTGGCTGCTATAGACGAAGACCTCTTCAGAGGTTCTAGGAGTTGATACCTGGGGCGTGAGCCGTAACAGCTATATCCTAGATGAATGAATGTGGACCTCCAATTAGTCTGTGTGTGGAATAGAAATTTATGTTAAATATATGTAACACTTTCCACCCAGTATACAGGAGGATAGCATCTAAGCAAGCATTTATGATTCAGCTACTCTCTGAAAAACTTTCCAGGAGGCACACAATTAATGGAGATATAACTCATATACTTTGAATATCTGAGAACAAAAAATCTCTCTTATGCTGACAGACAATGCTAAATATACATAGCCCATACCTACAAGTAACAGCATAATCACACTATTACTGGCAATTTATGAGACCAATTAACCATATGAAATAATCTCTAATAATACAACACACAATGGATATAACTGTTGGGCCATAAGTATGACCACCACTGGCAACAATATGCGGCATAGGATACCTACAGTTGGTTTATGTATATGATGTCTTATTAAACTACTAAATAATAAGGAGTTGATATTTTCAATACAAGAAATACTCCCATTAGTCCATGTTACAAAATATCCAAATTTGTAGGATTTACATGAACCATCACTTTTACAGGACTTCATATTAATAAGTCTATAACAATACCTTAGCCAACTCTACCCATGTAAGGTACACTTACTTGACCCATAAAGGTAACTAACATTCCCACCACAGGGTTCTTATATTAATCACTTTTCTTACTTTTACACATTCTGTTATTTTAACATATATTCGCCTATTTGTTTCTGGTTGACCAATTTTTAATAGCATTCAATAAAGTTTCAGTTTTTAACTCTTGATGTTAACCCCTTTAGACCTGGAGTGCTTAATAGTTTCATCCCCTGCTCTTGCTTTTCCTTATGACTATTTGTAGAACTCAACAGGTTCACTCGTACATTGTGTCGCAAGAAATATTTTACATTAAGAGCTTCTAAAAAAACTAAAGAGGTTTTCTCACCCATTGTACGAGATAAAGAGGATGACGATGCTTTATCAGCTCTGGAAAGTCTATTGGAAGAGAATGAAGGGTCTAGTGGTATAACCATTCCTATTTTTGATTCTACTAACAGCCAACCCACCAAGAGAATTCACCAGTTCAGATGCAAATCTGATTTTTATCCTAGACATGTCAAGGGCTCTTGTATTGCTTGTTTTACAAACTTACCTATGACAGTTTTAAACAACTGTGTAGTAAACCTGTTAAAAAAACACACAATTGATGGATCCTAGTTTGTATACCAAGATTTCCTACAATCCCACACTGTTGTATCAACAACACCTCAAAAGGTTATTGGATGGTGCTTTGATGGGGGGGGGGGGGGGCATCATTTCTCGAAATATAGGGAGGTTTCTTTATAATTCTTTTCCCGTCACTCCCATTTATTATCACCTTCCTAAAATACATAAAGCACTTTTGTCACCTCCTGGGCACCCTATTATCTCAGGGGTGGGTTCCCCAACTTCCAATTTATCTTTTTATGTTGACTCTCATTTACAGCCTCTTGTTTGCTCTCTCAGATCCTATATACCTGATTCATTCATACTTGGAATAAGAACACCATAGATTTCTTGGATTTGACCCTCTTCGTCAATAGATCACAAATTGAAACTATGTCCTTCAAGAAGGTTGATACTAACAATTTTCTTCATTATGACAGTGCTCACTATAAAATATGGAAGGATAATTTTCCGAAGGGACAAATCATGCCTTTTAGACGCAAATGTTCAACTATGGCTGATTTTGAACAACAGGCAGAAGAGATGATCTGCTCATTTAAAGAGAGGGGTTGTCCAGATTCTCTCTAACAAAAGTCCTATAATGAGGTGAAAAAATTGGATACAACTTTGTTATTAAGAAATAAAGTAAAAGAAGTCCATACACAATCACAAGTCACAAATATATCTTTTATTTCAAAATGCAGCAGTGTCTCACATCATATTAAAAGAATTATTAACAATTATTATCCTATTCTAAAACAAGACTCGACTCTTCAGACATAACTTCCAGAGGGCCTAAGATAATTTTTATGAAAAATTGTAACCTAAAAAACATCCTAGCACCGAGTTTTCTTAAGAGTAAGTACCAATCAACTAATAAATTGGAGTCTACATTTAATTGGTTATCAAAACCAGTGTATGGTAGTTTCAAATGCTCCAAATTGAATTGCATTACATGCAGCTACATTGAACATGGTTCCAAGGAGCTTATCTCCACAAAAAATGATAACAGATTTGGTACGGTGGGTTTTAGTAACTGCAATACCGAGTTTGTCATTTATTTATTACAGTGCAGTTCTTCTCTTCAGTATATAGGAAGAACCACCAGGTCTCTTAAAAGGAGGATTGTAGCATAGACGCAATATTCTGAATAAATATTCATTCCACAGTGTTTCACGTCAATATGCTATCGTCTACAATGGGGATCCCTTCTGTTTATCTGTATATGGTGTAGAACATGTTAAAAGTACTGCCAGAGGAGGTGATAGATACAGCAAATTATGTCAACAGGAGGGTATTGTGGATGCAGCAGCTAAATTCCATATGTCCTGATGGTCTTAATGAAGCTATGGAGCTGAATATTATCATATAAGTTAGACTAATGCTGGATGTCTGTTTAGATCACTTTCTCAGCCTTAATTAAATAACCCTTATATTGGCATTAGATATTTTTTCTTTTTTTAAATTGCTTATTGTAGTCAAATTTGTCTAGTGACTTATTGTATTTATACACCTATATATGACCAATTTTGGTTGAATTTATTTTTAGTTACTTTGTATTTATTCTTATTTTTTACCTTTCTATATATATTTACATTTCATTATCATTATATTTAGTTTGGTATTATTTGCGTTTTATTTTTGCTATGTATTTTGTATTTGTTATTTGGGAAATAGGTCTTACCCATATTAGGTTAATCTCTTTATGTAGGTTGCTTTGGTACTTGTTCAACCATGGATCACCAGTTGCATGCATTATTGATTAATTAATTGGTTTGAGCTATTTAACTTACTCTGTTAGATCAACTCTGCTATCCCTCTGATGAAGTTACCTAGTGTAATGAAATGCGTTAGATAACCCTGTTTTAATCACAACTACTCACTTTGACATCATCGGATTGGATTTATCATTGTTTATTTACCACACTATGGTTTGGAACTCTATACATTCATCCAGCACGCTATTATAGGATGCAGACTGTTATCTCTTTATGAGCCACCCATACCGCTTTACATCTGATTGCCGATTCTCACATTGGTTCCTCCCGAGCTGCCAGTCTAACAGCTGTTTGTGGTTGGCAGGCGAGCCGGGGGAGTCTAGACATACAACTCAGCTTTTCTCTTCCTCCAGTTACTTGAGTATGCTTGGATCTGCTTGCCGTGTGGTGAGAGCTACATACGGACGTTCCCGGGTGCCTCTGTTTGTCTGGAGGAGCAGTTTTACAATTGAAGGGTAATATACCAACTTCATATGCCTGTTATATCCTATGAGATTCTTCATATACTAGCCATTTACTTTCTGCAGAGTGTTTTATCTATGCACTAGCAAATTGACTTTTTGTCGTCATATATTGACTATGTTTTATGGCAGTTTTTCTTTGATCCACTTCAACAGCTGATTGTTTGTTTAATATGAAATACCTATCTTTTTTGATTGTACACCTGGATTCAACGATTGACACCATATGGTGTCAATTTCTAACAAGAGTGAATCAATCCTACCATTGGATCCTGGTTCCTACAGTTTTTTACATATATTTAATATTTATTTATTTTTTATTATCATTTATATATTTGTGCATTAGTCCTATTGCGCTGTTTACCTTTTATGACCGATGTGTTATATTGCAAAAAGAGTTGAATGCTGTCTTTGGGAACAATGCTCATAGTTGGCCTAAGATGATTTTCACATATTAGCAACCCAAACACAAATACCTCCTGTAATATATTTCCCTAATCAGTCAGTAATTATATGGTCGATTTAATTGTCATGGGCCCAAAAAAAAAGAAAAAAGTACTTAATTATACAGTAAAAATGAGATTTCCACATCCGTAAGTCTAAAGCACACATTGATACAGCCCATGTGAAAGTTGTGTGTGTCTGTCATGTTTATATCCTTTTGGTAAAGATTATCTTTATCGCTGGTGAGAAATAAATGTTTAGCAATGTTTTCATCACATTATAATCTGACTACATCTATATAATTGTGAACCAGGTTGAACTTATACACTTGTATGTAATATTTATTCTAACAGACTGTATAAATTTTGCCAGACAAGAGGAGGAGGAGAAGGAGGAGGCAGCTGAGGCGGTGGTGGAGCAGAAGGCGGAGGAGGAGGTGGCTGAGGCAGTGGTGGAGCAGGAAGAGGAGGTGGTGGAGGCGGTGGTGCAGCAAGAAGAGGTGAAGGCATTGGTGGAGCAGGAGGAAGAGGAGGTAGCAGAGGTGGTGGTGGAAGACGAGGTGGCGGAGGTCAACCAAGACGTGGAGGCATTGGTAGATGGTAAGTATTAACATTAAACCCATTACATCATTTTCTCCCATATATACGTCCACTGTAGTGGTAATAAATTCCTGATTTCTCACATGGTCAATTAAAGTAAACATACTTATAAATGTCACAGGTTTCCATTATGATGGTCCTACTTAGTGTTTTTGGAAAATACACTCTCCACCCCCCCCCCTTTCCGTGGGCACAACAGAAATGTGTGTGTATATATATATATATATATATATATATATACATCTGCAACCAAAATGCCTTAGGCCTCTTGCTCCAAATGTATTTTGCATCCCAATAGACATTGCTGTAAGTTGAAAGTTATGTAACAGTACACGTCTCTGTTAACGCCTATGTGTTTTCGACATTCAGTAGGCATGTATTATTTTTTTAATAATGAGGATTTATTTGTAACCCAAATTTAAAGTTTATAAGGCCCACAAGTTTATTCCAAAATCTGTCAATTTTTGGGCATGACCACAAATTATGTATCAACATAGCTTTGGATTTCCGACACTTAGGACAAATGCCCGAATCAGTTGCTACTATGTGTCTTCTCTGCATCTGAGAGATATATGCTCTATTAATCGTTCTAACATGCACCTCTTGGAGTCTTGCGGAGCTTAGGGTTTTCATTGTACGCTCCAGATAATGTAAGATTTCTCCAGGAGGACGGAGATCAGGGAGATCCTTTTTCCAAGACGCCCAAGTCTTGGACCACACAGTATCTAACTCAGCATCTATCAAATCTGTGTGTATATATATCTACTATATAAATGCCTAGTGGCGTGTGTGGGAAAAAAAAAACCAAGCTGCAGCGCCACCTGTTGGGCAGAGTTATACACTGACCTATATATTTCTTGAAGGAGAAGTGACAGTTGGGAGTGGTTGGTGGTTGCCGGGGGTGACAGTGGGGAGTTTTTAACACATTAAGTAGCTTGAAGGATGTGGAGATGAAGATGAAGGATCAGGTGATGGAGAAAAATGATGAGGTGGTGACATGTGGACAAAACCACGTTAAAAAAGGGTGCTTGCATTGGGAAGTAACGCTCTTCCCCTGAGGAGGCCTGGGCTAGGCCCAAATGCATGACAAGAACCTTTTTAACACCTTAAGTAGCTTGATTTGACTAGAATGCATGAGTATCATGCACGGGTTAACTTGTATATATATATATATATATATATATATATATATTGTCGAAGTCAGCAAATTGGATAAAGTCCTTTCAATTAATATCGAGCAAACTTGGTTGTCTTTGTCTGAAGAGATGCTACGACGTGGAAGGGCGTACGCAGCCGTAACACGTGGCAATAGCTGTTTATACGCATTTACACATATTCGTACCTTCACACATCCTTGTAAATAGCACACTTTAATGATAGTCGCAACACATAGTTATTTAAGTCAGAATATAGTAGTGTTTATGTGTAATATTATAAGTTATATGCATATTAGTAATACATATTGTACAGGTTAAAAGAAATGTGTCATGTGTGGTGTCTTATTAATCCCTTTACATCAGCAGCTGTCCGGTGCATTCGGCGAAGAGATCGCACATTGCATACTCTAGTTATTGATGTTGGGGAATAAACCTTTAATATTATGCTGCCTATAAAATGCTAATGGACTAGTTGTTACTGGAGTCTTGGCAGGAAGAAAGGAGCACATCCCCTGGAGAGATGACCCCCACCTTTGGATTCTTTAGTTTGAACTAGCCTATGATCTGCAACCCCCTGGACCTTCCTAAAGCCTGGACCAATAGAAGCAAGCCACACCATCTGCATTGTTTTACTGTATTTCTGTTTGCATATAAGCAGTAGCTTTTCATGTAGTGTTCAGTCATCTTGACCACAGACTTCAGACCTGAATGACTGTTCACTGGATTCAGAGCGCCTGCGATAAGTAACGGCTGTACTTATTATTATTTCGCTTGAATTATTCTGCTACTTTTTGAGAATAAATATTTGTGCATTGGAAACACAAATTGAGATTCGACAATCATTATTGGATAGCGACAAAACGTGCATAACAATATATATTGTAACAAAAGGAGGCATTTAGCTGGCAATATGCAGAGAAAGCAGGGAAGTAGAGTAAAACATTTGTGCAGTAATGCACCTAGATTGAATGTAAAGACCTATGTATGAAAAGCAATAGTTTAAATTTGGTTTAACTTACATGACTTGAAATCCTTCCTCTCAGCAAACAGACAGGGTGTGTCTGTTTGAATTACAGAGCCAGTGATGGGCGTTTCATTTTAAAGAGAAGGTGGGTGTGTCACCTGTCCATCAAGCTAAGGCTGGGGGAGGAGTATCAGGTATAAAAGCTTGTTTATATCATTTCTGCATGGAGACCAATGCTGGGTGAGATGGTTGGTCCTGAGAGAGAGCTGGACTATGTATAGCTAGTGTTTAGGGTCTCCATGATTGCTGTGCAAGTATACGGTGTCAAAACATTTTCCATCCTGACAATTAAGCACCATAAAAAGGAAGAAGTTGTTCGCGTGTGCTTCTGCAGTAGCGGGCTTTTGCTAAAAGTGGTGTCAGGAGTGGGATACTCCGGGAAGCAAGTTTCCGCTACCCAACCCGCGCAGACGTCAACATGGAGGAAGTACTGAGAACCCTCGTGAATGTGGCCGCTGCGCAGCAATAGCAGCAAGCTCAGATGCTACGAGTTGTCGAGGCACAGGTGGAAAACAAAAGGGTCTTAAGAGAAGAGTTAAGCCAGGTGAGACATGACAGAAATGAATCACTTGGTCCTGTTCTCCAGAAAATGTCGCCAGGTGATGACATAGAAGCATATCTGGTGTCCTTTGAGAGACTTGCAAAAAGGGCAAAATGGCCTCCTAAGGATTGGGCTGAGGAGCTGGCGCCATATCTGACTGGTGAAGCTCAGCGAGCGTATATGGATCTAGATGAGGAATGGGCCTCTGATTATTTGTGCCTAAAGTCTGAGATATTGGCTCGCATTGGAGTTTCCGGGCCAGGCCGAGCCCAGCGATATCACCAATGGCGCTAAGTTAAAGAAAAACCGGTCAGAGCGCAAGTGGCTGAGCTTTCTAAAATTTTAAAGAAATGGCTGCAGCCTGAGGAGAATTCGCCTTCTTGGATTATTGAAGTTCTGACGATAGATCACTGCATCCGGGGACTGAACCGCGATTTGCAAAGGTGGGTTCTGCAATCAGACCCACAAACTTATGAAGAGCTTGCCACCGTTGTAGAAAGGTTTTGTGCGCTACAGCAAATGACTAAAGAACCTGCATTTGTGCCAAAGCCGCTGCCATGCCAAAAGCCAGGTTTGACAATCCTTGCTACAGGGCCCAATGGCAAAACTGCTACGGACAGAGGGCCAGGTGCAAAGCTGTCTAATCTGAAGTGTTTTGAATGGGGTGAGCCAGGCCACTTTAAGGCAGAGTGTCCTAAACTACCAGAACCCATGGACTGTTCCGTTGCACATATTGGGCCTGCTTTTCCAAGCTGTTTAACCATGAGTCCCACATCAGGAAGGCCTTGTTTGTTCCGGGTGACTGTGCTAATCAACCAAAACCTTGTTCTGGCCTTGGTTGACTCAGGGAGTGAACTCTCATTGGTTTCCAGCTCTGCCTTACCCGAAACCATAACTTCTCGGTTGCCCAAGGTTAAGGTTCTTTGAGTACATGGCACGACAGAGGAGTATGAAAGAACAATACTACCAGTCACACTCAAAGACAAAACTGTTAGCTGCCATAGCACCTAAACTCCCATATCCACTCATTTTGGGGCGAGACTTCCCACTGTTTAATGATGTCCTCGGTGAGCGGATCCGGCCGGACATGCCGGCAACTGATGCAACGGTCGGAAACCCGGTCTTAAAGGAACCGCCTAAAGATCCACAACATCTGGACATCAATCTTTGGGAAACGCCAAACCGGAATGCCATCCTGGGAGTCACAGCAGGAGTTCCACAAAATCATCCACCTGCGGGGAAACGTGGACAGTCCAAACTAGCATTGGTCGGTGATGTCGCAGATGAGCTCACCCCGCCTGTCAGTGAGGATACGGACTGGTCCGCAATACCAATTTTGTTTCCTCTGTAGGACTTTGCTCGAGACCAACTTAATGATGCCACTTTGGAACATGCCTTTAAAAGTGTGACTGAGGTAAATGGGGTAGCGAAAGCCGCCCAGCCTGCAGAAGGTATACCATATTTTATTGTTAAAAATAATTTCCTGTACAGAGTTGCTAATGTGGAGGGGGAAAAAGTAGAACAATTAATGGTTCCTCAGATCCATGTAACCCTAGTGTTAGAAGCAGCACACACACATGTCTGTGGGGGACACCTAGGGGAGGATAAAACACGGGAACGAGTTCTGCTTAGGTTTTACTGGCCTGGTGTACACATGGCAGTGAAAAAGTATTGCCGGTCCTGTCCCATTTGTCAGAGAACATGTCCCAAACCCTTGTACAGGGCACCTCTTATTCCAATACCAATAGTACAAGTTTCCTTTGAACGGATAGCTATGGACCTTGTGGGGCCACTGGAAAAATCCGCACGTGGGCACCAATATATACTAGTGGTACTTGACTATGCAACCAGGTATCCAGAGGCAATTCCCCTACGAAACATAAAGTCCAGCACCATAGCTAGAGAACTTGTATTGATGTTTACACGCTTGGGAATACCCAAAGAAATTCTCACAGATCAGGGTACTCCATTCATGTCTAAACTGATGAAGGACATGTGCCAGTTGCTAGGGGTTAAGGCGCTTCACACCTCTGTATACCATCCACAAAAAGATGGCTTGGTGGAAAGCTTTAACCGCACTTTAAAGCACATGCTCAGGAAAGCAGTGGCTCAAGAGAAAAAAGATTGGGACACTCTTATTCCCTATTTGATGTTTTCCATCCGTGAGGTACCTCAAGCTTCAACAGGGTTTAGTCCCTTGGAGTTACTGTTTGGGAGACAGCCCAGGGGTATCTTGGATATGTTAAAAGAAGGGTGGGAGCAGCAAGGTTCCAGGGAGCCAAATCTGGTACAATTTGTGCCCCAAATGTATGAGAGGCTAGGTGTCACGGGCACTAGGAGTCTTTACCCAGGGATCACCAGGTGATAGGCTTACCAGAGCAGTATAGGTGGTAATATGGTACTCTGGTAGCAGGGTGATCACGGAACAGGAAATAGCAGATGATGAGATGCTCAGGAAAGTCTATGACTAGCAGCACTGGCAATATGGAGGTAGTAATACACGAGGAACTGTATGGACAAAGGACACGTGAAGGTAGTCAGTGGTCTGCGGTAGCAAGTTGTACCACTGCTATAGTGAGGAGGAATGTCCAACAGAAACGAGGGGGTGATGAGAGTCAGCGGTCTGCGGATAGCAAGTTGTACCGCTGTCTGAGTGAAGGAATAGAATCCAAGTGGAGGTATCCGGGGAGTCAGTGGTCTGCGTTAGCAAGTTGTACCACTGCTATGTGAGAGGATACTGGAATAGGTGAAACTGGAAACAGGGGTCAGTGGTCTGCCACCAGCAAGTTGTACCACTGAATATATATGTGAGGAGGTGCACGGGGAGAGACTGCAACACAAGATATACACGGGCACCTTGACTTTGATCCACAGTAATATGCACAATATAAATGTATAGATGACTGAACAACACTGCCGATATAGAAAGTCTCTAGAAGGAATCCAGCACGAGATAACACAGTCAATGATGGCAATAGACTCAGCGGATAGCACACTCCAGAGAAGAACCAACACAGTCCAGCAAGGTATGCCATACACAGCACAGTCAATGGGAAGTATGCATACCGTGGTTCAGGAGAAGGCAGTCAGACAGGAGTGCAGAGATACCTGAACGGCAGGAGGCCGGCAGGATGCAAAGTCCCTGGATGGGTGAAGCGGTGGTCTAGCAGGTGCAGCGCACAGGTAGGTAGACCAGCAGGGAACACAGGAAGGCGTGGAGAGCGGATCAGCAGTAGATGGATGAGTAGCGCTGAGGAGTAACAGCAGCGGGTGTCTGCGGGAACACGGAGGTAGCCAATAGCAACCAGCAGGCGCAGTAACGATGGGACACGGGAGAGCAGAGTTGAACTGGAACTGTTGATCACGGAGAATAGCGGGTAGCAATAGTGGCAGCAGACTCAAGGAAACACGGGAGAGTTGACAAGGACTGAAGACTGAAGCGCACAGCGGCAGCGGATAGGAATCAGCCAAACAGTCACGATGAAACACAGACGGGTTGCAGGTTGAAGACTGTAGTGCACGGAGGCAGCGGATAGGAATCAGCTAGCAGTCACGATGATGAAACACAGACGAGTTGCAGGTTGAAGACTGTAGTGCACGGAGGCAGCGGATAGGAATCAGCTAGCAGTCACGATGATGAAACACAGACGAGTTGCAGGTTGAAGACTGTAGTGCACGGAGGCAGCGGATAGGAATCAGCTGGCAGTCACAATCATGAACAGGTGAGTGGATGTGAATGAAAGACTGTAGTGCACGGAGGCAGCGGATAGACATCAGCTAACAGTCCCAATAATACATGGTAGAGTTGAAGTGGTTAGAAGACTGTAGTGCACGGAGGCAGCAGATAGGAATCAGCTCACAGTCACGATGATACAGTAGATGGTAGAAGTGGTATGGGAACCACAGTAGTAGAAGTGGTTTGGAAACCACAGAGGTAGAAGTGGTTTGGAAACCACAGGAATCAGCTGGGCTGAATAAACGAGGAAACACAGGAACACCTTCAGAGACTCATGGGGAATGAGACTCCAAGATCAGGCAACGTGGTGTTGACCACAGGTGCTTAATATAGGGAGGTTGCCTGATCTGCCAATTAAGTTAAAGGAACATACACTGAAGGTTTAGAAAGGGCTGCGCATGCGCAGTCCCTCAGGATGGAGGACGGCCACGGTTCCTAAATGTCCGGGAAGAAGCACTCACAGTCCGGTGAGTGACAGTACCCCCCCTTTTAAAGGTGGGCACAGAACGCCTGGAACCGGGCTTGTCCGGATTTTTGGAATAAAACTTCTTCAGAAGGGCAGGAGCATTAAGATCTTCAGCTTTGATCCATGAACGCTCTTCAGGACCAAAGCCCTTCCAATGAACGAGGAAACGGAGGACTCCTCGCGAAATTTTTGCATCCAATACCTCAGTAATCTCGAAATCCTCCTCCTGATGAACTTGAACTGGCTGCGGTGCTGAGGGAGGAGTCGAGAAACGGTTGATGATGAGAGGTTTGAGCAAGGACACATGGAAGGCATTGGAAATCCGAAGATTCTTAGGAAGAAGAAGTTTAACACATACTGGATTGATAACTTGAATGATCCTATATGGACCAATAAAACGAGGGGCGAATTTCATAGATGGAACCTTCAAACGAATATTTTTGGTAGATAACCAGACACGATCTCCAATTTTTAGTGGTGGAATAGCCCGCCTCTTCTTATCCGCGAAAGACTTATATTTGTTAGATGTCTTCTTTAAACAGGTTTTGACCTGAGACCAGATATTTTTGAAGGTCTGACAAGCAGTCTCCACAGCAGGAACTTGGGTGGGCGGGAGGGCAGGAAATTCCGGAAAAGACGGATGGTGACCGTAGACCACAAAGAATGGAGTTTTGGATGATGACTCATGGTACATGTTGTTATGGGCGAATTCAGCCCAAGGGAGCAATTCTACCCAGTTGTCTTGGTTGGCTGAAGAGAACATCCTAATAAAAGTCTCAAGATCTTGATTAACTCGTTCCGTTTGTCCGTTAGATTGCGGATGGTAAGACGATGAGAGTGCTAATCGTATGCCCAAGGTTTTACAAAGGGCCCGCCAGAATCTGGAAACGAATTGTACTCCTCTATCTGACACAATCTCAGACGGACATCCATGGATGCGGAAGATTTCTTTAATGAAATGTTCAGCCAGAGTAGACGAGGAAGGTAAACCGGACAGAGGGACGAAATGAGCCATCTTCGAAAATCTGTCTACCACTACCCAAATAGTATTGTGATTCTTACTTGGTGGCAAATCAGTAACGAAATCCATACTAATATGGGTCCAAGGCTTGGACGGAATGGGTAGTGGTCACAGCAACCCTGCTGGAGTTCTGCGGGAGGATTTGAACTGAGAACATAAATCACAGGAAGCAATAAACTCTTTGACGTCTCTCCTCATTGAAGGCCACCAGTAACTTCGAGAGAGAATCTCAAAGGTCTTGTGTTCACCGGCGTGTCCAGAAAAACGAGAGGCATGGAACCACGAAAGGATTTTCCTCCTCAGAGTAGGAGGCACGAGGGTCTTCCCAAATGGTAGCATTTTGGTGGATGAAGCAGCCAGAGAAATACATTTGGGGTCTAGAATAGCATGGTTGGGAACCTCTTCTACATCAGAGGACGTCACAAAAGCTCGAGATAGAGCGTCAGCTTTCTTGTTCTTAGCGGCTGGTTTGAAGGTTATAATTAATTCAAAACGGGAAAAGAAAAGAGACCATCTTGCTTGACGAGGGTTCAAGCATTGGGCAGATTGCAAATATGACAAGTTCTTATGATCCGTGAAGATCGTCACCGGATGGCGAGCTCCTTCCAACAAGTATCTCCATTCCTCTAATGCAGCTTTGATGGCCAGCAACTCCTTGTCCCCGATAGTATAATTTTTCTCTGCGGGCAGAAGACCCCGAGAGTAGAAGGCACAAGGATGTAATTTTTGTTGCTCCGAGCGTTGGGAGAGAATAGCTCCTAAGCCCACATTAGAGGCATCTACTTCTAGGAAGAAGGGGAGTGTCACATCAGGCTGTCGAAGAATGGGAGCAGACGAGAAGGACTCTTTGAGAATTTGAAAGGCTTGGAGAGCCTCAGATGACCATTGCTTAGTATTAGCCCCTTTCCGAGTGAGGGCCACAATAGGAGATGCAATGGATGAAAAGTCTTGAATGAAGCGTCTATAGTAATTGGCAAAACCTAAAAAACGCTGGATGGCACGAAGAGTAGTTGGCTGAGGCCAATGTAGTACAGCATTTACTTTGTCTGGATCCATCTTCAGGCCAACTCCGGAAACTATATACCCCAAGAATGGAATCTGGGGTAACTCAAATGAACATTTTTCCAATTTACAGAACAATGAGTTTTTCCGTAGTCTGGAGAGGACCTCTGCCACATGTTGGTGATGAGAAGGCAGGTCCTGTGAGAAGATCAATATGTCGTCCAGGTAGACAACGACACATACATATAATAAGTCCCGAAAGATCTCATTGATGAAACCCTGGAAAACAGCGGGGGCATTACACAGCCCGAAGGGCATTACTAAATATTCGTAATGCCCATCTCTGGTGTTAAACGCGGTCTTCCATTCGTCACCGGAACGGATTCTAATTAAATTGTAGGCACCACGAAGATCCAACTTAGTAAATATCCGAGCTCCCTTGATGCGATCAAATAGCTCAGTGATCAGCGGAATGGGATACCGATTCTTGATAGTAATGGCGTTGAGACCACGAAAATCTATACAAGGGCGTAATGATCCATCCTTCTTTTTGACGAAGAAGAACCCAGCTCCAGCGGGAGAGGTGGAAGGTCGAATGAACCCACGCTGGAGATTCTCCTGTATGTACTCAGATGTGGCTTGAGTTTCAGGTAACGAGAGAGGATAGACCCGACCCCTGGGAGGAGTCTTGCCAGGTAGAAGGTCGATCGGACAATCCCAAGAACGATGAGGAGGAAGACGTTCAGACTGAGCTTTATCAAACACATCGGCAAATGAAGCATACTGAGGAGGGAGTCCCGGGGAGGAAGATGAGATGGAAGATTGCTGTACTTTAAGAGGAATAACTTGAGAGAGACAACGATGGTGACATTCAGACCCCCAAGACGTAACTTGAGGGGTGCGCCAGTCAATCTGGGGAGAGTGACACTGAAGCCATGGAAGGCCTAAGACAATCGGACTTGTCGTAACTGGAAGAATTAAAAACGAAATTTCTTCATGGTGTAGTACACCAATCTGAAGGGTTACTGGAGACGTACTCTGGGTGATGAGACCATTGATGAGGCGTGATCCATCTATAGCCGTCACAGTAATGGGTGTTTTTAAAGTGATCAATGGTAGGGACCATTGATTCACTAGTGATTTAGAAATGAAATTTCCTGCTGCTCCGGAATCAATCAATGCCTGTGACTCAAAAGATTTGGTAGCAAAGGAAATCGTAACATCAAAAGCGCAGACTTTAGATTTCATAGACAATGGAGAGGACTCCAGGGACCCTAACTTCACCTCTCCAGAACTAGTTAGGGCCTGGCATTTCCCGATCTCTTAGGGCAAGAGCTGAGCATATGCGTGGAATCAGCACAATAGATACAGAGTCTATTCTTTACTCTTCGTTTCCTCTCCTCTGAAGATAATTTGGAACGTCCTATCTCCATGGGAATCACAGAGGATGGAGCTGGACGAAATTGAGGGTTTAAACGAAGAGGTGCTTTAACAGCCGTTGTTTTCTCAGACTCTCTTTCACGAAATCTCATATCTACACGATGGCAAAGAGAGATCAAATCTTCTAGTGACGAAGGAAGCTCTTGGGTAGTCAGTGCATCTTTAATTTTATCGGAGAGCCCCTGCCAGAAGGCGGCAACTAATGCTTCAGTGTTCCACTGAAGTTCAGAGGCTAAGATCCTAAATTGAATGACATACTGTCCTACTGTATGGGAGCCTTGTCGCAAACGAAGAATGCTGGAAGCAGCGGAGGTCACACGACCTGGTTCATCGAACACACTTCGGAACGTGGAAATGAATTTGGCACTATCTTGTAGAATTGGATCGTTTCTTTCCCACAGAGGGGAGGCCCAAGCCAGGGCTTGTCCAGAAAACAATGAGATAAGATAGGCCACTCTGGAACGATGGGTAGAAAAATTTTGAGGTTGGAGTTCAAAATGGACTGAACATTGGTTAAGGAAACCTCTACAAGTTTTGGGGTCCCCGTCGTATTTTGACGGAGTAGGCAGGTGAAGTGTAGGAACTGTAGACACCTGGGATGGCACTGGGGAAACGGAGGAAAGCACAGGAGCTTCAATATTAGCTGTAACAGTCTGTCCAGATGTTCCTTGGGAGGTTAACGATTGGTAACATTGAAGTAACAGCTGTTGGCGAGCATCCTGTTGCTCCACACGGCTGACCAGATGCTGCAGCATCTCTTTAGCAGTAGGTTCCGTATCTGGGTCTGTCATGGCCTGATCTTACTGTCACGGGCACTAGGAGTCTTTACCCAGGGATCACCAGGTGATAGGCTTACCAGAGCAGTATAGGTGGTAATATGGTACTCTGGTAGCAGGGTGATCACGGAACAGGAAATAGCAGATGATGAGATGCTCAGGAAAGTCTATGACTAGCAGCACTGGCAATATGGAGGTAGTAATACACGAGGAACTGTATGGACAAAGGACACGTGAAGGTAGTCAGTGGTCTGCGGTAGCAAGTTGTACCACTGCTATAGTGAGGAGGAATGTCCAACAGAAACGAGGGGGTGATGAGAGTCAGCGGTCTGCGGATAGCAAGTTGTACCGCTGTCTGAGTGAAGGAATAGAATCCAAGTGGAGGTATCCGGGGAGTCAGTGGTCTGCGTTAGCAAGTTGTACCACTGCTATGTGAGAGGATACTGGAATAGGTGAAACTGGAAACAGGGGTCAGTGGTCTGCCACCAGCAAGTTGTACCACTGAATATATATGTGAGGAGGTGCACGGGGAGAGACTGCAACACAAGATATACACGGGCACCTTGACTTTGATCCACAGTAATATGCACAATATAAATGTATAGATGACTGAACAACACTGCCGATATAGAAAGTCTCTAGAAGGAATCCAGCACGAGATAACACAGTCAATGATGGCAATAGACTCAGCGGATAGCACACTCCAGAGAAGAACCAACACAGTCCAGCAAGGTATGCCATACACAGCACAGTCAATGGGAAGTATGCATACCGTGGTTCAGGAGAAGGCAGTCAGACAGGAGTGCAGAGATACCTGAACGGCAGGAGGCCGGCAGGATGCAAAGTCCCTGGATGGGTGAAGCGGTGGTCTAGCAGGTGCAGCGCACAGGTAGGTAGACCAGCAGGGAACACAGGAAGGCGTGGAGAGCGGATCAGCAGTAGATGGATGAGTAGCGCTGAGGAGTAACAGCAGCGGGTGTCTGCGGGAACACGGAGGTAGCCAATAGCAACCAGCAGGCGCAGTAACGATGGGACACGGGAGAGCAGAGTTGAACTGGAACTGTTGATCACGGAGAATAGCGGGTAGCAATAGTGGCAGCAGACTCAAGGAAACACGGGAGAGTTGACAAGGACTGAAGACTGAAGCGCACAGCGGCAGCGGATAGGAATCAGCCAAACAGTCACGATGAAACACAGACGGGTTGCAGGTTGAAGACTGTAGTGCACGGAGGCAGCGGATAGGAATCAGCTAGCAGTCACGATGATGAAACACAGACGAGTTGCAGGTTGAAGACTGTAGTGCACGGAGGCAGCGGATAGGAATCAGCTAGCAGTCACGATGATGAAACACAGACGAGTTGCAGGTTGAAGACTGTAGTGCACGGAGGCAGCGGATAGGAATCAGCTGGCAGTCACAATCATGAACAGGTGAGTGGATGTGAATGAAAGACTGTAGTGCACGGAGGCAGCGGATAGACATCAGCTAACAGTCCCAATAATACATGGTAGAGTTGAAGTGGTTAGAAGACTGTAGTGCACGGAGGCAGCAGATAGGAATCAGCTCACAGTCACGATGATACAGTAGATGGTAGAAGTGGTATGGGAACCACAGTAGTAGAAGTGGTTTGGAAACCACAGAGGTAGAAGTGGTTTGGAAACCACAGGAATCAGCTGGGCTGAATAAACGAGGAAACACAGGAACACCTTCAGAGACTCATGGGGAATGAGACTCCAAGATCAGGCAACGTGGTGTTGACCACAGGTGCTTAATATAGGGAGGTTGCCTGATCTGCCAATTAAGTTAAAGGAACATACACTGAAGGTTTAGAAAGGGCTGCGCATGCGCAGTCCCTCAGGATGGAGGACGGCCACGGTTCCTAAATGTCCGGGAAGAAGCACTCACAGTCCGGTGAGTGACACTAGGAAAGATAGGGCCCATTGTGCAGCAACATGTAAAAGAGGCTCAGGAACGACAGAGAAAAAGTTATGATAAAAGTGCTGTTGTTCGATCTTTCAAGCCAGGGGACAAGGTCCTAGTCCTGGTTCCCACCCAGGAAAGCAAACTTTTCGCCCATTGGCAGGGTCCATATGAAGTTCTAGAGGCTGTCGGTCCTGTCAATTACAGAGTCCGCCAGTTAGGTAGGAGAAGGGAGGAGCAAATATACCATGTTAGCCTCCTTAAACCTTGGCATGATGAGGAAACCTCTCCTCAGGTAGTGAGTACTGCCATTGAAAAGTCTGAAGTGCCCATAGAGCCAGCTTTGTCCATTCAGCAGAGACAACAGACTGAAGAAATGATTCGCCAGAACAGGGATGTCTTCTCTTCCATTCCTGGGCGCACTACCTTAATCGAACACGACATTGTCACTGCGCCAGGAGTCATTGTAAATCAGAATCCGTATTGTATTCCCGAAGCCAGACGGGTGGACGTGAGAAAGGAGGTTGAGAAGATGCTCCAGTTAGATGTGATTGAAGAGTCCACTAGTGAGTGGAATAGTGTCACGGGCACTAGGAGTCTTTACCCAGGGATCACCAGGTGATAGGCTTACCAGAGCAGTATAGGTGGTAATATGGTACTCTGGTAGCAGGGTGATCACGGAACAGGAAATAGCAGATGATGAGATGCTCAGGAAAGTCTATGACTAGCAGCACTGGCAATATGGAGGTAGTAATACACGAGGAACTGTATGGACAAAGGACACGTGAAGGTAGTCAGTGGTCTGCGGTAGCAAGTTGTACCACTGCTATAGTGAGGAGGAATGTCCAACAGAAACGAGGAGGTGATGAGAGTCAGCGGTCTGCGGATAGCAAGTTGTACCGCTGTCTGAGTGAAGGAATGGAATCCAAGTGGAGGTATCCGGGGAGTCAGTGGTCTGCGTTAGCAAGTTGTACCACTGCTATGTGAGAGGATACTGGAACAGGTGAAACTGTAAACAGGAGTCAGTGGTCTGCCACTAGCAAGTTGTACTACTGAATATATATGTGAGGAGGTGCACGGGGAGAGACTGCAACACAATATATACACGGGCACCTTGACTTTGATCCACAGTAATATGCACAATATAAATGTATAAATGACTGAACAACACTGCCAATATAGAAAGTCTCTTGAAGTAATCCGGCATGAGATAACACAGTCAATGATGGCAGTAGAGTCAGCAGATAGTACACTCCAGAGGAGAACCAACACAGTCAATGATGGCAATAGACTCAGCGGATAGTACACTCCAGAGGAGAACCAACACAGTCCAGCAAGGTATGCAATACACAGCACAGTCAATGGGAAGTATGCATACCGTGGTTCAGGAGAAGGCAGTCAGACAGGAGTGCAGAGATACCTGAAGGGCAGGAGGCCAGCAGGATACAAGTCCCTGGATGGGTGAAGCAGGGGTCTAGCAGGTGCAGCGCACAGGTAGGTAGACCAGCAGGGAACACCGGAAGGCGTGGAGAGCGGATCAGCAGTAGATGGATGAGTAGCGCTGAGAAGTAACAGCAGCGGGTCTCTGCGGGAACACGGAGGTAACCAATAGCAACCAGCAGGTGCAGTAACGATGGGACACCGGAGCAGAGTTGAACTGGAACAGATGATCACGGAGAGTAGCGGGTAGCAATAGTGGCAGCAGACTCAAGGAAACACGGTAGAGTAGACAAGGACTGAAGACTGAAGCGCACAGAGGCAGCGGATAGGAATCAGCTAAACAGTCACGATGAAACACAGACGGGTTGCAGGTTGAAGACTGTAGTGCACGGAGGCAGCGGATAGGAATCAGCTAGCAGTCACGATGATGAAACACAGACGAGTTGCAGGTTGAAGCCTGTAGTGCACGGAGGCAGCGGATAGGAATCAGCTGGCAGTCACAATCATGAACAGGTGAGTGGATGTGGTTGAAGCCTGTAATGCACGGAGGCAGCGGATAGGCATCAGCTAACAGTCCCAATGATACATGGTAGAGTTGAAGTGATTAGAAGACTGTAGTGCACGGAGGCAGCGGATAGGAATCAGCTCACAGTCACGATGATATAGTAGATGGTAGAAGTGGTATGGGAACCACAGTAGCAGAAGTGGTTTGGAAACCACAGAGGTAGAAGTGGTTTGGAAACCACAGGAATCAGCAGGGCTGAATGAACAAGGAAACACAGGAACACCTTCAGAGACTCATGGGGAATGAGACTCCAAGATCAGGCAACGTGGTGTTGACCACAGGTGCTTAATATAGGGAGGTTGCCTGATCTGCCAATTAAGTTAAAGGAACATACACTGAAGGTTTGGAAAGGGCTGCGCATGCGCAGTCCCTCAGGATAGAGGACGTCCACGGTTCCTAATAGTCCGGGAAGAAGCACTCACAGTCCGGTGAGTGACAGTACCCCCCCTTTTAAAGGTGGGCACAGAACGCCTGGAACCGGGCTTGTCCGGATTTTTGGAATAAAACTTCTTCAGAAGGGCAGGAGCATTAAGATCTTCAGCTTTGATCCATGAACGCTCTTCAGGACCAAAGCCCTTCCAATGAACGAGGAAACGGAGGACTCCTCGCGAAATTTTTGCATCCAATACCTCAGTAATCTCGAAATCCTCCTCCTGATGAACTTGAACTGGCTGCGGTGCTGAGGGAGGAGTCGAGAAACGATTGATAATAAGAGGTTTGAGTAAGGACACATGGAAGGCATTGGAAATCCGAAGATTCTTAGGAAGAAGAAGTTTAACACATACTGGATTGATAACTTGAATGATCCTATATGGACCAATAAAACGAGGGGCGAATTTCATAGATGGAACCTTCAAACGAATATTTTTGGTAGATAACCAGACACGATCTCCAATTTTTAGTGGTGGAATAGCCCGCCTCTTCTTATCTGCGAAAGACTTATATTTGTTAGATGTCTTCTTTAAACAGGTTTTGACCTGAGACCAGATATTTTTGAAGGTCTGACAAGCAGTCTCCACAGCAGGAACTTGGGTGGGCGGGAGGGCAGGAAATTCCGGAAAAGACGGATGGTGACCGTAGACCACAAAGAATGGAGTTTTGGATGATGACTCATGGTACATGTTGTTATGGGCGAATTCAGCCCAAGGGAGCAATTCTACCCAGTTGTCTTGGTTGGCTGAAGAGAACATCCTAATAAAAGTCTCAAGATCTTGATTGACTCGTTCCGTTTGTCCGTTAGATTGCGGATGGTAAGACGATGAGAGTGCTAATCGTATGCCCAAGGTTTTACAAAGGGCCCGCCAGAATCTGGAAACGAATTGTACTCCTCTATCTGACACAATCTCAGACGGACATCCATGGATGCGGAAGATTTCTTTAATGAAATGTTCAGCCAGAGTAGACGAGGAAGGTAAACCGGACAGAGGGACGAAATGAGCCATCTTCGAAAATCTGTCTACCACTACCCAAATAGTATTGTGATTCTTACTTGGTGGCAAATCAGTAACGAAATCCATACTAATATGGGTCCAAGGCTTGGACGGAATGGGTAGTGGTCGCAGCAACCCTGCTGGAGTTCTGCGGGAGGATTTGAACTGAGAACATAAATCACAGGAAGCAATAAACTCTTTGACGTCTCTCCTCATTGAAGGCCACCAGTAACTACGAGAGAGAATCTCAAAGGTCTTATGTTCACCGGCGTGTCCAGAAAAACGAGAGGCATGGAACCACGAAAGGATTTTCCTCCTCAGAGTAGGAGGCACGAGGGTCTTCCCAAATGGTAGCATTTTGGTGGATGACGCAGCCAGAGAAATACATTTGGGGTCTAGAATAGCATGGTTGGGAACCTCTTCTACATCAGAGGACGTCACAAAAGCTCGAGATAGAGCGTCAGCTTTCTTGTTCTTAGCAGCTGGTTTGAAGGTTATAATTAATTCAAAACGGGAAAAGAAAAGAGACCATCTTGCTTGACGAGGGTTCAAGCATTGAGCAGATTGCAAATATGACAAGTTCTTATGATCCGTGAAGATCGTCACAGGATGGCGAGCTCCTTCCAACAAGTATCTCCATTCCTCTAATGCAGCTTTGATGGCCAGCAACTCCTTGTCCCCGATAGTATAGTTTTTCTCTGCGGGCAGAAGACCCCGAGAGTAGAAGGCACAAGGATGTAATTTTTGTTGCTCCGAGCGTTGGGAGAGAATAGCTCCTAAGCCCACATTAGAGGCATCTACTTCTAGGAAGAAGGGGAGTGTCACATCAGGTTGTCGCAGAATGGGAGCAGACGAGAAGGACTCTTTGAGGATTTGAAAGGCTTGGAGAGCCTCAGATGACCATTGCTTAGTATTAGCCCCTTTCCGAGTTAAGGCCACAATGGGAGATGCAATGGATGAGAAGTCTTGAATGAAGCGTCTATAGTAATTGGCAAAACCTAAAAAACGCTGGATGGCACGAAGAGTAGTTGGCTGAGGCCAATGTAGTACAGCATTTACTTTGTCTGGATCCATCTTCAGGCCAACTCCGGAAACTATATACCCCAAGAATGGAATCTGGGGTAACTCGAATGAACATTTTTCCAATTTACAGAACAATGAGTTTTTCCGTAGTCTGGAGAGGACCTCTGCCACATGTTGGTGATGAGAAGGCAGGTCCTGTGAGAAGATCAATATGTCGTCCAGGTAGACAACGACACATACATATAATAAGTCCCGAAAGATCTCATTGATGAAACCCTGGAAAACCGCGGGGGCATTACACAGCCCGAAGGGCATTACTAAATATTCGTAATGCCCATCTCTGGTGTTAAACGCGGTCTTCCATTCGTCACCGGAACGGATTCTAATTAAATTGTAGGCACCACGAAGATCCAACTTAGTAAATATCCGAGCTCCCTTGATGCGATCAAATAGCTCAGTGATCAGCGGAATGGGATACCGATTCTTGATAGTAATGGCGTTGAGTCCACGAAAATCTATACAAGGGCGTAATGATCCATCCTTCTTTTTGACGAAGAAGAACCCAGCTCCAGCGGGAGAGGTGGAAGGTCGAATGAACCCACGCTGGAGATTCTCCTGTATGTACTCAGATGTGGCTTGAGTTTCAGGTAACGAGAGAGGATAGACCCGACCCCTGGGAGGAGTCTTGCCAGGTAGAAGGTCGATCGGACAATCCCAAGAACGATGAGGAGGAAGACGTTCAGACTGAGCTTTATCAAACACATCGGCAACTGAAGCATACTGAGGAGGGAGTCCCGGGGAGGACGATGAGATGGAAGATTGCTGTACTTTAAGAGGAATAACTTGAGAGAGACAACGATGGTGACATTCAGGCCCCCAAGACGTAACTTGAGGGGTGCGCCAGTCAATCTGGGGAGAGTGACATTGAAGCCATGGAAGGCCTAAGACAATCGGACTTGTCGTAACAGGAAGAATTAAAAACGAAATTTCTTCATGGTGTAGTACACCAATCTGAAGGGTTACTGGAGACGTACTCTGGGTGATGAGACCATTGATGAGACGTGATCCATCTATAGCCGTCACAGTAATGGGTGTTTTTAAAGTGATCACTGGTAGGGACCATTGATTCACTAGTGATTTAGAAATGAAATTTCCTGCTGCTCCGGAATCAATCAATGCCTGTGACTCAAAGGATTTGGTAGCAAAGGAAATCGTAACATCGAAAGCGCAGACTTTAGATTTCATAGACAATGGAGAGGACTCCAGGGACCCTAACTTCACCTCTCCAGAACTAGTTAGGGCCTGGCATTTCCCGATTTCTTAGGGCAAGAACTGAGCATATGTGTGGAATCAGCACAATAGATACAGAGTCTATTCTTTACTCTTCGTTTCCTCTCTTCTAAAGATAATTTGGAACGTCCTATCTCCATGGGAATCACAGAAGGTGAAACTGGACGAAATTGAGGGTTTAAACGAAGAGGTGCTTTAGCAGAAGTTGTTTTCTCAGATTCTCTTTCACGAAATCTCATGTCTACACGATGGCAAAGAGAGATCAAATCTTCTAGTGACGAAGGAAGCTCTTGGGTAGTCAGTGCATCTTTAATTTTATCGGAGAGCCCCTGCCAGAAGGCGGCAACTAATGCTTCAGTGTTCCACTGAAGTTCAGAGGCTAAGATCCTAAATTGAATGACATACTGTCCTACTGTATGGGAGCCTTGTCGCAAACGAAGAATGCTGGAAGCAGCGGAGGTCACACGACCTGGTTCATCGAACACACTTCGGAACGTGGAAATGAATTTGGCACTATCTTGTAGAATTGGATCGTTTCTTTCCCACAGAGGGGAGGCCCAAGCCAGGGCTTGTCCAGAAAACAATGAGATAAGATAGGCCACTCTGGAACGATGGGTAGAAAAATTTTGAGGTTGGAGTTCAAAATGGACTGAACATTGGTTAAGGAAACCTCTACAAGTTTTGGGGTCCCCGTCATATTTTGACGGAGTAGGCAGGTGAAGCGTAGGAGCTGTAGACACCTGGGATGGCACTGGGGAAACGGAGGAAAGCACAGGAGCTTCAATACTAGCTGTAACAGTCTGTCCAGATGTTCCTTGGGAGGTTAACGATTGGTAACATTGAAGTAACAGCTGTTGGCGAGCATCCTGTTGCTCCACACGGCTGACCAGATGCTGCAGCATCTCTTTAGCAGTAGGTTCCGTATCTGGGTCTGTCATGGCCTGATCTTACTGTCACGGGCACTAGGAGTCTTTACCCAGGGATCACCAGGTGATAGGCTTACCAGAGCAGTATAGGTGGTAATATGGTACTCTGGTAGCAGGGTGATCACGGAACAGGAAATAGCAGATGATGAGATGCTCAGGAAAGTCTATGACTAGCAGCACTGGCAATATGGAGGTAGTAATACACGAGGAACTGTATGGACAAAGGACACGTGAAGGTAGTCAGTGGTCTGCGGTAGCAAGTTGTACCACTGCTATAGTGAGGAGGAATGTCCAACAGAAACGAGGAGGTGATGAGAGTCAGCGGTCTGCGGATAGCAAGTTGTACCGCTGTCTGAGTGAAGGAATGGAATCCAAGTGGAGGTATCCGGGGAGTCAGTGGTCTGCGTTAGCAAGTTGTACCACTGCTATGTGAGAGGATACTGGAACAGGTGAAACTGTAAACAGGAGTCAGTGGTCTGCCACTAGCAAGTTGTACTACTGAATATATATGTGAGGAGGTGCACGGGGAGAGACTGCAACACAATATATACACGGGCACCTTGACTTTGATCCACAGTAATATGCACAATATAAATGTATAAATGACTGAACAACACTGCCAATATAGAAAGTCTCTTGAAGTAATCCGGCATGAGATAACACAGTCAATGATGGCAGTAGAGTCAGCAGATAGTACACTCCAGAGGAGAACCAACACAGTCAATGATGGCAATAGACTCAGCGGATAGTACACTCCAGAGGAGAACCAACACAGTCCAGCAAGGTATGCAATACACAGCACAGTCAATGGGAAGTATGCATACCGTGGTTCAGGAGAAGGCAGTCAGACAGGAGTGCAGAGATACCTGAAGGGCAGGAGGCCAGCAGGATACAAGTCCCTGGATGGGTGAAGCAGGGGTCTAGCAGGTGCAGCGCACAGGTAGGTAGACCAGCAGGGAACACCGGAAGGCGTGGAGAGCGGATCAGCAGTAGATGGATGAGTAGCGCTGAGAAGTAACAGCAGCGGGTCTCTGCGGGAACACGGAGGTAACCAATAGCAACCAGCAGGTGCAGTAACGATGGGACACCGGAGCAGAGTTGAACTGGAACAGATGATCACGGAGAGTAGCGGGTAGCAATAGTGGCAGCAGACTCAAGGAAACACGGTAGAGTAGACAAGGACTGAAGACTGAAGCGCACAGAGGCAGCGGATAGGAATCAGCTAAACAGTCACGATGAAACACAGACGGGTTGCAGGTTGAAGACTGTAGTGCACGGAGGCAGCGGATAGGAATCAGCTAGCAGTCACGATGATGAAACACAGACGAGTTGCAGGTTGAAGCCTGTAGTGCACGGAGGCAGCGGATAGGAATCAGCTGGCAGTCACAATCATGAACAGGTGAGTGGATGTGGTTGAAGCCTGTAATGCACGGAGGCAGCGGATAGGCATCAGCTAACAGTCCCAATGATACATGGTAGAGTTGAAGTGATTAGAAGACTGTAGTGCACGGAGGCAGCGGATAGGAATCAGCTCACAGTCACGATGATATAGTAGATGGTAGAAGTGGTATGGGAACCACAGTAGCAGAAGTGGTTTGGAAACCACAGAGGTAGAAGTGGTTTGGAAACCACAGGAATCAGCAGGGCTGAATGAACAAGGAAACACAGGAACACCTTCAGAGACTCATGGGGAATGAGACTCCAAGATCAGGCAACGTGGTGTTGACCACAGGTGCTTAATATAGGGAGGTTGCCTGATCTGCCAATTAAGTTAAAGGAACATACACTGAAGGTTTGGAAAGGGCTGCGCATGCGCAGTCCCTCAGGATAGAGGACGTCCACGGTTCCTAATAGTCCGGGAAGAAGCACTCACAGTCCGGTGAGTGACAAATAGTCCCATTGTGCTTGTCCCGAAACCCAATGGGACAATTAGGTTCTGCAATGACTTTAGGCGCCTAAACAGTATGTTGCAGTTTGATGCCTATCCAATGCCATGTGTGGATGAAATAGTGGAAAATCTTGCTGGTAGCAATTATTTGATAACCCTTGTCGAAGTCGTATAATTGGATGAACAAAAGTATATTGGTTAATATTGTTTTGCCGTGCGATTGCGATGCGTACGCCACGTAACACAGATCCGTACGTCACCTAACACAGCGCGTGGTGCGATCGCACGGTAAAATACGCACGCACACACTCACATTACAACATTTAGTTATTTATATAATTCATATTCATATTGGTTCCGTTACACTGTAATTTATGAGCAGATAACATTTGGTTTATTATTAGTTTATATAATAAGATTATATGTGCACTTCAGTGATATATATGGTTCAGGTTGTGGGAAAGGTGGCATGTCTGGTATCATACTGAAACTCTATTCATCAGCAGCTGTCCGGTGCAGTCGGCGAAGAGATCACACATTGCATACTTTAGTTATTGATATTAGGGAATAAACCTTTGTATGATGCTGGCCATGAAAGGAGCAGACCCCCTAGAGGGACGACCCCCCCCTTCGGATTCCTTAGATTGAATCAGCCTATGACCTGTTTGCCCTGGAGACACCCTTTGTCTGGACCTATAGAAACAAGCTATGTCATTTGCATTGTTCTCTGTAACACTGAATGAATATATATGATCACAGCTGCGCTGCCAGCCAGTCTACTCTGACCACAGTTATCTAACAGATATACTGTTCCATTGGGACCCATGGAAGCGCAGCGATTGCAGCGGTATGTATGTATTTATCTTTTGGTATTGGCTGTACTGTACTGTATCATAATATAATAATGTATTGAATTGTTGACTATTTACATCTGCTAAAATAAATCACTTTGTGCGTTAGAAACACAATACAATCGCCTATGCAATGCTTATTTGAAAACGATAAAATTACTTTAATACCCTTGATCTAACAAAGGGTTATTGGCAAGTTCCCCTGACTTCCACGGCCAAGCCAAAGACTGCATTTTCCACCCCTGATGGTCTCTATCAATATAAAATCCTACCCTTTGGATTGCATGGGGCACCTGCCACCTTCCAAAGGGCCATGAATAAATTGCTACGACCTCACACAGCTTATGCAGCCGCTTACCTGGACGATATAGTGATTTATACCCCAGACTGGGTATCACATTTAGCCAAAGTTGAGGCGGTCTTAGCTTCATTAAGGTCAGCAGGGTTAACAGCTAACCCAGAGAAATGTGCCATAGCCATGAGAGAAGCCAAATATTTGGGGTACGTTGTTGGTCGAGGGCATGTCAAACCCCAGCTAGACAAAGTGGAGGCAGTCAAAATTGGGCAAGACCGGAGAAAAAGTCACAGTTAAGAACCTTTTTAGGCTTAGTAGGTTACTACAGGCGGTTTGTAAGCCACTTCGCCACTAGAGCTGCTCCACTAATGGACATGTTAAAAAAAAGTTGTCCAGATAGATTAACCTGGTCTGACTCTGCAGAAACCGCCTGGTCTGATCTTCGGTTAGCTCTTTGTTCCTCCCCAGTTCTACAAGCACCGGATTTTACCCGGAGGTTCTTCTTCCAAACTGATGCTTCTGGTGTTGGCTAAGGTGCAGTCCTGTCACAGGAGAAGAATGGAGTAGAAAATCCTGTCCTGTACCTTAGCCGTAAGTTGCTTCCAAGGGAACAAAAATATGCCACTGTGGAGAAAGAATGTCTCGCCATAAAATGGGCTACAGAAGCTCTGCGCTATTATCTCCTAGGCAGAGAGTTCACCTTAATAACAGACCATGCACCATTGAGATGGATGCAGAACAACCGGGAGGTAAATGCCAAGGTAACCCGCTTGTTCTTGGCACTGCAACCTTTCAAGTTCTCAGTAGAACATAGACCCGGGATTCTACACAAAAATGCAGATGCGTTGTGACGAAAATATGCGCTCCTCGCGAAGTCCGCGTCTCCCTACTTGGAGACGCTAGGGGGAGGGATATGTAACAAAAGGAGGCATTTAGCTGGCAATATGCAGAGAAAGCAGGGAAGTAGAGTAAAACATTTGTGCAGTAATGCACCTAGATTGAATGTAAAGACCTATGTATGAAAAGCAATAGTTTAAATTTGGTTTAACTTACATGACTTGAAATCCTTCCTCTCAGCAAACAGACAGGGTGTGTCTGTTTGAATTACAGAGCCAGTGATGGGCGTTTCCTTTTAAAGAGAAGGTGGGTGTGTCACCTGTCCATCAAGCTAAGGCTGGGGGAGGAGTATCAGGTATAAAAGCTTGTTTATATCATTTGTGCATGGAGACCAATGCTGGGTGAGCTGGCTGGTCCTGAGAGAGAGCTGGACTATGTATAGCTAGTGTTTAGGGTCTCCATGATTGCTGTGCAAGTATACGGTGTCAAAACATTTTCCATCCTAACAATAAAGCACCATAAAAAGGAAGAAGTTGTTCGCGTGTGCTTCTGCAGTAGCGGTCTTTTGCCAGAAAATATATATATATATATATATATATATATATATATATATATATATATAATCCTAAATCTTTATAGTCTAACAAAACCCAGAATAGACTCAAGATCATTCATATTTTCCATATTATTTTGCATCGACATTCGTCGTTTGTTCAGTACATAGTGGCAGATTTGTAAATATAGATAAAAAATTAGTGTGTGGTAATGCGTGTAGTTCCCGCAACTGTTGGAATGAATATATAATACCTCCCGGATCAAAGATGTCCTTCACTGCCAGAATACCCTTCTCTTACCAAGATTTATACATCTGGTTTTCGAGTGAAGGGGAAAATTCTGGGTTACCCCAGAGTGGTAAATATTTTGTATATTTTGTATCACTCTCTAGCTTGTTTATTGTTAACCACGCAGTATATGTGTCTCTGAAAAAGATGTTATATAATTTTGCAGAAGGTATCTTCGCCCTGGGGAGGTGAAGTAATGTGGCTGGTGCATAAGGATAATAACAATTCACTTCCAAAGATTTATTAGTGAAATGTTCCATACCTAACAAGCAATCTGAAATATACCTGAACATGGCAGATTTATTAAAAGCCTGTATATCGGGAAATTACAATCCTCGCTTGCTCTTAGGCAATATCAATCTCTGCCTAGCCATTTTCGGTTTCTTATGTTGCCATAAACTGGCTAAAAAGTGTAGTACATATTGATATGTCATTTTTGCTGACCGCTGCCGGGAGCATCAACATAGGATAAGTTTTGGAAAAAATAGTTTTTTGATAATCACTTCCCTTCCCATCAATGATACTCCTAGATGTTTCCAAATACCCAGCTGAATCTGGATCTTATTAATCGTGGGAGTATAATTATATTGATTCAGTTGGAGGGGAGAGGAGGACACCTGTATTCTCAAATATTTAAGTGTAGGTTTCACCACCCGAAACACTCCAAAAGCATGTTGGACCAGTTTATTCATCTGAGGGTTGCCTAAATATAGTATCTCCGATTTGTGAAAGTTATTTTGTACCCTGTGAAAGAACTAAACTTTTCTATGATATAAAGGATCACCGAGACAGTATTCTCGGGCTCGGAAATGAAGAGAAGCATGTCGTCAGCAAATTTCTTATTGTGGTTCCCGAGAATCATTGATTCTGTCTAAGGGCTACAGCAAGTGGTTCCAATGCCATCACGAATGGAAGCAGTGATAACCTTGGCGTGTGCCTCTGTATATAGAAAAGGTGGAGGAAGTATGACCATTTACCACAATCTGCGTTAGAGGGTTCATATAGATTGTCTTAAGAATTTCCACAAACTGCTTCGGAAATCCAAATCTGGCTAGGGTTTCATACAGGTGATCCCATCCCACCATATTAAAGGCCTTTTCCGTGTCTAAAGATAACAATAATGTGGGGTCCTTTCCCTTGGTCTCCCATTCCGACTGAAGTACCGCAATGACCTTTCTGATATTTGATACTGAATTCTGCCCCCATATAAAACCAGTTTAATCAGGGTGTATAATAGAAGGGAGAATTACCTTAACCCATTCTGCAAAAATCTTTGGCAGTATCTTATAATCAGTATTCAGAAGTGATATTGGCCTATATGAACTGGGTAGATTAATATCCCTACCTGGTTTAGGTAATATTTTCAATATAGCTATGTTAAAATAAGCGGGAGGTGTTAATACAGTATTGTAAAAGGTTTGCAAAACTTTAGAAATTCAAGGGAGGAGCAGTTTATAGAATTCGCCAGAGAGACCTTCCGGCCCTGGAGCTTTATTAGATTTTAAGTGTTTAATTGTTGCTATCACTTTTTGTTGTGAGATCGGGGCAGTTAGGGAGGTAATCTGTAAGGGCTTGATTCATCAAGCTACGCATCTTGTTTTTTCCGCATCGTAAGTTTCGTAGAGTACTTTAAGTAAAACCGGGAGATACGCAATCCAAATGAGCAACCCAAAGCCGAAAAACACACACCTGCGGTCCTTTAGGCAATGGTAAACAATAAGCAATGGATCGTAAGCAATTTACTCAGTTTACAAGTTCCTCTACGTTCACTTCCGCTACGTTAAGATAAGCAATTTGGGAGGTCTGATGAGTTAGTTAACACATATTAAAACACTATCATGTGGGTATTCATAAAGTACAGTTGCAATCTAATTATTCCGTATCAAGTTTGACATATTTGGTAAACTTTGAACAATGACTTTGGATTGTTTGTTTTTTTTCTTTTATAATTCTTTATTTTGAATGGTCAAGCGATACAAGGTATACAAGATACAAAATCTGAAAGTTACAGTGTGTGCATAGGAAAACATTTACATTGTACTGAAATCCTGGAAGGACATCCACAGGGAACTTAAGCTGTAAAGTGACCAGTTTTTAATATTATTTCTTGCTTTATCTTACATAGATCAGACAACATCAAAATAGTATTGGGGGGGGTGTAAGAGAGGGGGGGTGGGAAGGAAGACCACAGAAGTTAGGCAGGGGTACAGTCAGGGGGAAGGTAATGAATGTGTGTTAGAGGGTCAAGGGTTGGTATAGCAGGAGCAGGGACTCACTCGCCACACATGGGCCTCCACGAGGAAATCAAGTATCAGAGGGGAAACGCGCTTGCCGCCATTTGCCATGGAGCCCAGACTTGAGTGAAAGCGTAACCTCTATCGTGTAGATGGTAAGTAATCTCTTCCATTGCTGCCACATTCCAAATTTGTTTTTTAAGGGCCGAAAAAGATGGAGAGGAAGCACGCTTCCAGTTGAGGGCAATAAGAGATTTGGCGGCTGTGAGGATGTGCGCCGTCAGTTTTTTGGCGAATTTATCAAGATCCGGGGGAGGGTAACAAAGGAGAAAGATCCAGGGGTCCTTTGCAACGGGAATCTCAAATAAAGAATTGATAAAGCCATGGATCGTGTCCCAGAAGGGAGCGATAATTGGACAAGTCCACCAGATATGTAGCATAGAACCCCTGTGGCCGCAATTCCGCCAGCAGTCCGGCGACGCGGAGGGGAACATTGCGTGAAGTCGAGTGGGGGTATAATACCAGCGATAGTAAATTTTATAGGATGTTTCTTTTAGTCTGGTCGATATAGAGCTTTTGGCTATCCCCAGTCTCATGTCCTCCCAGGCCTCCTCATCTGGCGGAGGGCCGAGATCTCTCTCCCACTCAGCTTCGTGGGGGAGCTGAGGGTGAAGAGTGGAATTGAGAAAGATACTATAAAGTTGTGATATCATGCCCTTGGACATGGGGTGGTGTTTGCATAGGTTCTCAAATGGAGTGAGGGGACGCAGTATAGAATTGGGTGGTAGGGATCGCAAAAAATGGCTGATTTGAAAGAACTCAAAGGGGCTAAGCGTCCGGCCTGGGGAGTGACACTGGAGCTCAGCTAGTGGAAGCCACTGGCCCTGTTTCGAGAAATCTGATGGAAATTTAAGGCCGGCCTGAGTCCAGAGACGGTGTCTCAATCTAGAGAGGCCGGGAGGGAATATGGGGTTAAACCAGATGGGGGTCAGGGGAGAGAGGGCAGATGTAAGCTTTAATTTGAAGGAGTAGGAATCCCAAATCTTAACGTCAAATTTAATGGTGGGAAGGAGTTTGGAGGGCGAGGGGCGGTGTATAGGGGATAAACCCCAAAGTGGTGTCAGATCAGGGAGGGCAGTATGCGCCGCCTCTAGATCCAGCCATGACATGGAACCTGAGGGGGCATATGATGCAACAATTTGAGAGAAGTGAGAAGCTAGGTAGTACATCTTAATATCGGGTAGACCCCTCCCACCACCGGGAATAGGCTTCTTCAGGACAGCCACCGATACCCGTGGGGGCCTATGGTTCCAAATAAACCGAGTGAGGGCCTTCTGGATGTTGGATAGGAGGGTGGCAGGGACAGGAACTGGTAGGGTTTGGAAGAGATACAGCCATTTGGGTATGATATTCATTTTTACTGCGATGATCCTACCCAGCCACGAGATAATAAGGCGGTTCCAGGAAGCCAAATCAGATTGCGTTTTGGCGAAGAGAGGTGGGAAATTCTCTTGGTAGAGGAGGTCGTATCGGGATGTGAGGTAGACTCCCAGATATTTTATTTTCCTGGTCTGCCACTTGAATTTGAAAGAGGACCGTAACACTTCGGCCTCCTGGGGGGAGACATGGAGCAATAGGGCCTCTGATTTTGTATAATTTATTTTATAGTTAGATACGTCACCATAGGCCTGGAGAGCGTTATACAGGTTAGGTAGGGAAATCGTTGGTTGGGAGAGTGAGAGCAGGACATCGTCCGCAAAAAGCGAAATTTTAGAGTTGATGTCCCCCACCTGCACACCAGAAATGTTAGGGTCATGGCGAATTTGAGAGGCCAGTGGTTCAATCACCAGAGCAAAAATAAGGGGAGAGAGGGGACAACCCTGCCTCGTGCCGTTTTGGATGGCTAATGGGTTTGAGGGTACCCCGTTAATCAAGACTTTAGCTGAGGGTGAGGAATATAGTGCCAGGACGCCAGTGAGGAAGTTGCCCGCGAAGCCAAAGGCCTCAAGAGCCGCGTTCATGAAACCCCAAGAGATCCTATCAAACGCTTTTTCAGCGTCCAGAGAGAGGATTATAGTGGGAGATCTCCTGGTGTTTGCAATGTGTATGATATCAATGGCTCTTCTGGTGTTGTCCCTCACCTGGCGTCCCGGAATAAATCCCACCTGGTCATAGTGGATCAGCGAGGGGAGGAATATGTTTAAACGATTTGCTAGGATTTTAGCGAAGATCTTTAGATCCAGGTTGAGAAGGGAGATGGGTCTGTAGCTGGAACAATGAAGTGGGTCCTTCCCATCTTTTGGGATCACTACAATTCTAGCTTCAAGCATTTCAGGTGGGAAGGGGGTTCCTTGTAGGACACCATTGTACAGGGAGAGCAGGTGAGGGGCAAGCACACTCGAAATTTTTTTATAATAAGCTGCCGTGAATCCGTCTGGGCCTGGAGATTTTCCATTTTTTTGGGATTTAATAGTAAGCTGAATTTCCTCCAATGTAATTTCCTCGTTGAGGAATTGTAGGGCCTGAGGGGATAATTTGGGAAGTTTAGATTTAGCAAGGAAGTCTGATATCAACGAGGAGTTAGACTGCTGCGGGTTAGAGGCAGGGGGAGATGGGAGATTGTATAGGGCGGAGTAATATTGCTGGAAAGCCTCTCTAATGGCAGCAGGGTCATGGAGGAGCTGGTTCTTAGAATCACGGATTGATATGATATTTTTGTGGGACCTTTCTGAACGGAGCCGTGCAGCGAGGATTTTATCCGCCTTATCCCCCTTTTCATAGAAGGATTGCCGGAGCCATTTAAGGCGTTTGGCTACCTGCTTGGAGAGAAGAAGATCTAATTGGGCCTTAGTCTCGCGGAGGGCTAGCAGAATGGAAGGGTCCGGAGTAGCCTTGTGTTTGGCTTCTAGAGATTGTAGTTCAAGAGATAATTTATTGGTCATGGTATGGGTTTCTTTCTTCCATCTGGAGGCAATGCTAAGCAGGTGACCCCTCAGGACCGCCTTGTGCGCTGTCCATAGAGTGGCCCTAGAGATATCTGGGTGGTCGTTGAGCTCAAAGTAATCTTCAAGGCGAGCCCCAAGCTGGGAGATTATATCCGCATTATGGAGCAGAGAATCATTAAGACGCCAGGTCATGGGGCGGGGTCGGTCTGGGAGGCCGCATAGATCTATAGATATAGGGGAGTGATCAGACCAAATCATTGGGTGAAATTGGGCCGCCTGGATGTTTAATGCGAAGTTGTGGCTGAGCAGGATCATATCAATGCGTGAGTATGAATGGTGTGGTGGGGAGTAATATGTATAGTCCCGAGAGGACGGTTCCTTCACTCGCCAGGAGTCGTAGAGAAGCTGGGATTTCATGAGACTGAGGAGAGATTTAGAGGATAAGGGGTCAGAAGTATTAGGGGGGGCAGCCACAGGGGGGGAACGATCCAAGGATTGATTCAAGACAGCATTGAAATCTCCCGCTACGATAAGGTCCCCTTGACGAATACGGGACAGCAATACATCTAATTTGGAAAAAAAGCGGTTCTGATGCTGATTGGGAGCCTAAACATTAACTAACGTACATAGCTTGTTGTTAAGCCTACCCACCAAGATGAGGTATCGGCCTTCTTTGTCTGTAAGGGAGTCAATGAGTTCATATGTCAAATGGCGGGCAAACAAAATCGCCACCCCTCGTTTTTTGGTTGAGTGATCGCAAGCATGGTATGAGACGGGGTATGCTTTGGAACGGAGTTCTGGATGAAAGTTATGTTGAAAATGAGTCTCTTGTAGAAAAATTAAATCGCCCTTATGAAGTTTTAGGGTAGCGAAAAGCTTACCCCTTTTCTGGGGGCTATTTAACCCTTTAACATTAAAGGAAAGTGCTCTAAAGCCCATGTGCAGCGAGGAGGAGGAAGATCAGGAGAAGATCCAACACAGAGTGGTCAAATAAGAGAGGGGGAGGGTTTAGAGGGGGAGTGGGAGAGGAAGGGGGGGGTGTATGGTCACTCGGCGAAATAGGCCGGGACCTGTAGTGCCGACAATGGGAAGGAAAACTATGTGCTGGGGAAGCACATAGGTCAGCAAAAGAGCCGTAGGCTCTAGGGAGGCGTGGCGAGGTCGCGAGAGGGTACATCACCGGGGAGCGAAGAGCTAGGCTCTAGGTGTGCATCCCTCTGGTTCACCTGAGATATTGTAAATATTAGCAAAAGTAGCAGAAATTCACGAGTGGAAGAACCGGGTGGGCGAGTATGGGAGGGGGGGGGGGACGTAGTCCCAAGGCAAAATAGAGGGTAGGAAATGTATTCCCGGGGATGGGGGGGTGTTGCATCGGGAAATAAGAGGGAAGGCAGTTGAGGGGAGTCTATGAGGTAAGGAGAAAGTAGTGTGAGAGTTAAGTAACATCAAAAAAATTTTTAGCAAGTTAAGTAGTAGGAAATAAACTTAAAAAAAAAATTAGCAGAGCACAACAGTTTCTTTGAACAACAAATTCACGGCTCGAGTGGGGTATCCCCGGCCGTATCTCACAGTCACCCCAAGGTGGACGTGAAGAGAGTGGTAGCTCTGGTTAACATTGGCTTAACATTGTATAACATAACCTAACATGGTATAAGTTGGGAATCCCAGGCACCCCAGGACGCGCCCCCTCATAGGGGAGGCATCCGAAGGGAGCCGGGATCCAGCAGCACAGTTATATCGAGACCAAGAACATCAGGAACAGACCAACAGGTAAATAATACACCTATGATAACCTGCAAAACATTGCGACTAGATACAGTGAGACTTTCATGTATCATAGCCACACATCATTAGCATAAGGGGGCAAATATTGCAACAACAAAAAAGAAAAA